>NC_037689.1:51200575-51208722 GCF_003255815.1 Theropithecus gelada
TAAAAAAAAAAAAAAAAAAAAAAAAAAAAGAGTAGATCCTGTGTGAGAAGAATCATGCAAATAAGATTCATGTTAGAAATCTTGTGCCCCAACTCTGGTTTGTCAGTGGTGAAAACAGAGTAAACAGGGTAATGGATAGGTTCCCAAATTCCTGATGAAGTAACCTCTCGCTGAACTAGAGATGAAACCTCCAACAGACTCAGTCAACAAAAGCCCTAAGTCTAAAAACCCAAAACGAATTTGGCAATGAGAAATAGAGCAGCGAGAAACGGTTCTGAGCATAAACAGCAAGAATCCATTGACTTACAATTATTTTCAATTGGTAGGATTTAAATGTCTTAACTAGGGGCCGGGCACATTGGCTTACGCCTGTAATCCCAGCACTTTGGGGGGCCGAGGCGGGCCGATTGCGAGGTCAAGAGATCGAGACCATCCTGGCTAACATGGTGAAACCCCGTCTCTACTAAAATTACAAAAAATTAGCCGGGCGAGGTGGTGGACGCCTGTAGTCCCAGCTACTCGGGAGGCTGAGGCAGGAGAATGCCGTGAACCCGGGAGGCGGAGCTTGCAGTGAGCCGAGAAAGCGCCACTGCAGTCCAGCCTGGGCGACAGAGCGAGATTTCTAAATAAATAAATAAATAAAAATCTTAGCTAATCTTTCTTCATTCGTACTTCACAGAGTATGGGAAGAATACATTAATAACTCGAAGCTAGGGGTGGGAGGTCTAAGATGGAGAGTAAAGTGTTGACAGTAGACATCACACAGTTTACAACCAAGCATTTTTTGCCCCCTTCCTGCTTTAGGGTAAAGAAGGCATCATTTTTTCCCATTTCACAATTGAGAATGTTGAGACCTAGAAATGTTAGATAACTTGCAAAGGTTATATAGTAAGAATGAAATGAAAATAGTAGTAGAACCTGATTCTCTTACCTTCTATTTAGCACTCTTTCCCATTTGCCGTGTTGATAGCACTGCCTAAAATTTGTCTAGTTTTGTGCTTTTGTCATTGTTTTGATATAAGGTGCAGTGGGTCAAGAGAACCACGATATTCAATTTGTGACATTCAATCTCTTTCTATTTTGTTTTTATGTGTGACTGCATGTGTATGTTCTTTTTTCTCCATACTGCATTTCATTTCCACTCTCTTCCCCAGTACAAACATTGTGTTTTAGGTATAAGTTTTTTACTTGAATCGTGTCCTTTCAAAGTATGAATTGCTTTCTGTTTGTAAATTATAATTTATGTAAAATACATTCTGTTAGACATTTCATTTTTCATCCTGTTTTCTCACTAAGACTTATTATTTGTTAGGATCCTTTCATATTGCTATATAGCGACTGTATGACTTCTCACTTCATGGTGTGTATATATTGAATCTCCATGAAAATTGGGAAAAGCAAATTCCAAGCTATTTATTTCCTTGCCAGGCAGCCACTTGCCTAGGTGCGCTTGTAGAGGCACAAGCTATGCATCTGTACATATCTGCAAGGAAGTCCATTGTTGTGTATCCAGCAAATTTTGCCTCTTTCCCATTAATGGAAACTCAGGTTACTTCTAGCTCTCACCATTACCAATAGCACTGTAATGAATAGCTTTGTATATGTGTCTTATGGACCTGTGTGAAAATTTCCCTGGGATAAATGCCAGTTGTAGAACTGCTGTGTCAAAGGGTATGTATATACTTAATTTGACTAAGTAGTAACAGATAGATAGGCAGATTGCTGCTGCTGTCTACCCTACCACCAGTGGAGCACCAAGGCTCCTATGTCACCATGTCTACGTGGTTGGTTCCTTTTTTATTTCATATATTCTTGCCTTGTTTCTCTAGCTGTAGTGAAGGAAGGGACCATTTTAAATGGCTCAGATTATAAATCCTAGGAATTATTAAACTATCAGTGAATATACTTGGCAGGTGAAAGTCAACCAACTTTCAAAGTGGTTCAAATTAATCATGTGTTTTGTGAGGTATAACTGTTGTTTAATTTGTGTTTTTAGAGTTAAACAATGTTCTCAGTCAAACCCAAATTAGAGTTGTTTTGCTTTTGTCTCTGGTTTGTTTCTTTCTTTCACCCAATTAAATATGATTTAATTTTACCCATTATTTGCTTTTTAAACTAAGACAGAATTTAAATGTCAAAAATAACATGATGCTTCTAAACCTGTCAAATATGAATGTCATGGATCACGAGCATTTACTGTTATATTTTGGGAAGTTGGCATAATATAAATCGTGACGCTCTTCTGATAGAATGTGTCATCACTTTAAACCCAGATGTCTGAATTTTACAGTAAAGGACTCTGAATAAGGAAAGTCTTCCTATTGATCTGATAATGTTCAAATATATCTTAAGGAAGGGATAGTCAAATGTGCATCATTTAATTGTGATCTTAGATATTTTAATCTATTTATTTAATTTATTCTTTACTCATTTGCTTCTCAAATAGAATAAATGACAATAATCTAACTTTAGCCAGCTTCAGAAATTTATGCAGTCATATTATCATGAAATATGTAATGCTCTTGAGTGACACTGCCTGGCCCACTCACTGTGTCATTGGGACTGCCCTTTCTCTAAGCTCGCATGATAAAATGTCATTCCAGGTGCAACTTAAGAGTCGTGCTCCTCTTGTCCTTTACAATAATGCTGGGTAAATAGCAGGAACTCAGTAAATATGCACCAATTACCTGATAAGCAACTTTTAAAATATGAAATCTTCTATTCTTTGACTCTGTACAGAAACTGTTTTTCTTCACCTCTATATGGATACCAGATATTTATTGAATGTTTTACCACATCTCAGTCTTGCATTTGCACGTCCACACACTACTTTTATGTCATCTGTTGTCTTGTTTTCCTCATTCAGCTGCTTATATAGGTGAAGAATAAAAACTGAGAGTGATACATTAGCTGTATTCTATCTTGTAACAATTTATTGTAACAGTCTATTTAGGTTTTAGCCCTTCTGAAAAACACACACACACACACAGAGTGAGAGAGAGAGAGGGAGAGGGAAAGGGAGACAAGGAGAAATAGAGAGAGAGAGAGAATCTAAAAGTATTCTCTCACTTTCTTCTCTTTTATAATTTTAGTAACCATTGTAGGATAGAGTTGGGGCCGATCTGAGATGAAAACACAAATTGAGCAAAACAGCCATAAATTGTTTGTATAGAGTGAGCATCTCATTCCCAATTATTTGCTCAATGCTATTGACATAAACTTTCCTGTGTTCTAAAGAATCAATGGCATCACATCCTCTTGACTGTGCTGTTGCTTACTTGACCATGGGTGTCCTGAAGTAGGTGACCATAAAATGTATTGTTTAAACTGGGGCAGGCTTTTGGCTTTGTTAATAATTTTCTTGACAAGAGGGGCGAAACAAGACATATGCTTATCTTCCCCTCAAGAAGCATCAGAATGAGTAGCTTTTAAATTCGCTGCCACCATGATGACTTGAAGGATCAGAAAGCCTGTTATACTTGATGCAGAATCATTGTAGAACACCTGTAAAGTGGCCAAGGTAGTGGAAAAAAACATACAACTAGGAGTAGTTAAACCTATATGATACTGAACCAAGGAGCCAAATGATGAGTCTAAAGCTAGGAGAAGTCAGGCGTAGAATTCCTAATCCATATGAGACTGTACCTCGTGAAGCAAAACTTGGGAGTTTTAAAATGAAATTTTGGAAGAAATGAATCATTACAATAGCAATAACCATTTTTGTTACCATCCTGGTTTTCCTGGTCTCTGCATATTGGCATGCCCTGGATTCCGTCCTTCGTGTCTTGGATCTTCCCTTTCTATACTTACAGTCTTACTGTCTTAGAAAATCACCTTATCTATTGATGCTCTCAAATTCACATCTGTGCCTCAAAGCCTTCTACTCATATCCAAACATGGAAATACAACTTGCTACTCAACATCTCTAACAGGAAATCAGTGAACATGTTCACATGTCCTAACCTGAACTCCTTCTGTCTACCGCAAAGCCTGTGACTTTCACATGTCCTAACCTGAACTCCTTCTGTCTACTGCAAAGCCTGTGACTTTCCAGTTTTAATTGATAACAGCTTCATCTATGTTTGCTCAGGCTAAATGGTTTTGGTGTTGCCCTGACTTCTCTCCTCTTTTCACACCCCATCCCTAATAAATTAGCTTTAACACCAAAATACAGCTGGCCCTGGAACACCATGGAGGTTGAGGGGTCTGACAGCTCCCCACCACCATGCAGTTGAAAATTCATGTAAAGCTTTGGAGTCCCCCTCATTTTTTTTTTTTTTTTTGGTCAAGATGGAGTCTCACTCTGTCACCCAAGCTGGATTGCAGTGGTGCGATCTCAGCTCACTGAAACCTCTGCCTCCCTGGTTCAAGCGATTCTCGTGCCTCAGCCTCCTGAGTAGACAGGGTTACAGGCACCCGCCACCACGCCCGGCTGATTTTTGTGTTTTTAGTAGAGACAGGGTTTTGCCATGTTGGCCAGGCTGGTCTCAAACTCCTGACCCCAGGTGATCCACCCACCTCGCTCTCCCAAAGTGCTGGGATTACAGGTGTGAGCCACTGCGCCCAGGCTGAGTCCCCCAGAATTTAACTACTAATAGCCTACTCTTGACCAGAAGCCTTACCGATAACATTAACAGTCTATTAATATATTTTGTATATTATATGTATCACATACCGTAATTTTGAAATAAAGTATGTTAGAGAACATAATGTTAAGAAAATCATAAGGAAGTACAAATATATGTACTATTCATTAACTGAAACAGGATCATGATGGAAATCTTCATTATCTTCATTGTCATCTTCAAGTTGAGTAGGCTGAGGAGAAGGAACAGAGGAGTTGGCCTTCCTGTTTCACAGATGGCAGAGGCAGAAGAAAATTCATTTGTAAATGGACCCACACAGTTGAAACCTGTGTTGTTCAATAGTCAACTGTATATCGGGAATTAGGCAACTTCTTTTTTTTTCTTTTTTTGACACGGAGTTTCGCTCTTGTTGCCCAGGCTGGAGTGCAGTGGCACAATGTCGGCTCACCACAACCTCTGCCTCCTGGGTACAAACGATTCTCCTGCCTCAGCCTCCCAAGTAGCTGGGATTACAGGCATGCGCCACCACACCCGGCTCATTTTGTATTTTTAGTAGAGATGGGGTTTCTCCATGTTGGTCAGGCTGGTCTCAAACTTCCGACCTCAGGTGATCCGCCTGCCTCGGCCTCGTAAATTGCTGAGATTACAGGCGTGAGCCACTGCGCCTGGCCAGAATTAGACAACTTCTAATCTCTGTTCCCAGTCTTCTTCACTGTTATGATCTCTTGGCTCAACTACTGCTAGAGTTTCTCAAGCGGTCTGAAAATCAGCACTTTCTACCCATGCTTCAAACTGCCTAATCTTTGTATAGTAACCAGAATGTTCCTCTTTAAGCAAAGACCAGAATGTGTAATTGCTCTGTGCCTACCCTTACTCTTGCAGTTGCTTGCATTGCATTCCAAAGAAAAGCTAGAATTTTTACAAGAGCTAGTAAGGCTTTTTATAACATGGTCTCCTGTGTCCTCTCTAACCTTATTCATTATTCTCATCTGCAGTCAATTCACTTGAGCCACAAATGCTTCCCACATACATGTCTATGCATGCCATGGGGCACGGACACTGCTTGTTCTTTCTCCTTTCCTCTGGAGGCTCTCCTTCCAGATATGACACAATTAACTTTTTCGTCTTAGGCTTTACTTCCTTATATTCTTCTCAGTGAGGCCAATTTAAAATTCAAGCCTAACTTCCCCCTCCCCCAGCAGCTACCTAGTTCCACTATAATTTTCTTTGATCCATAACATTTATCATCCCCAAATATACTCCGTACTTGATTTATTTTTAATGTTTATATTACATTCCTCCAACAGGAATAGAAGCTCCATAAGGGCAGAGATCTTTGTCAATTTTGCTTATAGATAATTCCCACGTACCTAGGACAGTATCTACTAGATGCTTATAAATATTTGCAGAATGAATAGATAAAGTTAGAAGCCCAGTGATGTCAAGAAAATGAATTACCCTCTGTGCACCTCAAGTTGTGCAAACTAAAAGGATTAAATAAAATGGTTTCTATATGTCAACCAAGTGCACAAGCGTACATTTTGTGTCTTGTGGGGATCCTGATTCAGAAATCAAAATGCCAAAAAAAAAAAAAAAAAAAAAGTAACAGAAAAGAGAGTGAGATACTAAGAGGTATTTGACCATGGCTTGTTATTTCATTGTTAAAAAAAATTTTTTTTATGTCAATATATGTGATAATCATAAGCCCTTTGGTTAAGGTCTTATGTGTTTGGGATGTAAAATGAAGTATTTAGAAGTAAACTGATAGGAATTTGAGGATGTGATTTTAAATTTTCCAGGAAAACAAATAAGTGAAAGGAATAGATCAAACAAAATTGGCAAATACTGCTAATTGTTGATGAGTTGTGATAGGTGCATAGCAGTATATTGTAGTATTCTCATTATTTTTGTGCATGTTTGAAACATCCCATAATAAAAGAATTAAAATTGGTGACCTCTGAAGTCCCTCACTACTCAAAAAATCTTTTATTAGAGCCATAATTTTATAAGTAGATCATTTGTATCAGATATTAAGAGGATCATTGGGATCCTCAAGATAATTCCACAGTATAACTAAGACATAAAGGAATATGAAGAGAGAAAATCCAGTATAATGTCGTTTATAAACTAAACCTTTAACTGTAAACGATATTAGTTGTTCTAAACTGTGGCTCTGTCTGAAGAATTTTACCCAAATTTCCATTCATTGTGAATAACTAAGGTAAGTAAATGGCTAAATTATGTCTCTACATTTAATCATTGCACAAATTATATCCCATAATACCATTAGCAGAATGGAGTACAAACTTTTTTTCTAAATAATTGTTTACTAAATAGATTCAATAGCAATAACTATGCAATTTGACTAAGCAACAAACTGCCATTTAAACTATATATTATTTTTAATATGTCATTAAAAATATAAATACTAAAGGCTGTCAAGACTTTTTTTTTTTTTAAAGAAGAATTGGGCCAGCTGTGGTGTCTCGCACCTGTAATCCCAGCACTTTGGGAGTCCGAGTCAGGTGGATCACCTGAGGTCAGGAGTTCGAGACCAGCCTGGCTAACATGTCGAAACCCCGTCTCTACTAAAAATACAAAAATGTTAGCTGGGTGTGATGGTGTAATCCCAGCTACTCGGGAGGCTGAGGCAGGAGAATTGCTTGAATCTGGGAGGTAGAGGTTGCAGTGAGCCGAGATGTCACCATTGCATTCCAGCCTGGGCCACAGAGCGAGACTCTGTCTCAAAAAAAAAAAAAAAAAAAAAAGTTATTTATTATTTATCTTATATGTGTATGCATATTCATAGATTGGTGTAGATAGAAATTGTGTAATATGGATATACAAGTAATGAGACACCATTACATGAATAAGTTCTGAGTCATGAGTCATTTTGATGATAAAACATAGAGGAGAAACAGATGAGATCATGGATATAACTTGTTTGAAAATGGTCTCATCCCATAAAGTATAGAGAGGCAGAACATTATAAATAGGACAGTTAGATTAAGAAAAAAATATATATGGGATTTGACACAGGGCAAAATATTCTTGTTAATTATTGACAATCTAGGAAAATGATAATGAAAAACCATAATAATTGAATAATTTAACCATGATTTCTTGAGGCTATGTCTTTTTTTATGACAAAACATTCTGATATAGACAATCAAAATTAGATCGTAGAAATCATAGAGACAACAAACAGCATTTTTGTGTTCTATGCTGTCATTTTGATATCTTGGCTTCAGACTTTTTTTAATCATTATTTTGTTTATTACTTATTTGTTATAAACTGACTCCCCGGCCCCCAATCTCTTGAAACTTTTAAAAGCTTGATTTGGTCAATTCACCACTTAAACCACAGTAAATAGTATCTCCTGGTCCCTCCTTCCATCCTGAAAGATGGATTAAATCTTACATTCTCAATTGAACTCAAATGAGAATGATCACTTCCTTAAACATTAAGTCCCTCAACAAATAGCTTCAGATGTATGATCTTAATGAGCCTTTCTTTTTTTTTTTTTTTTTTTTTTTTTTTTTTTTTTTTTTTTCTGGATG
>NC_037689.1:51208811-51335217 GCF_003255815.1 Theropithecus gelada
TTTTTTTTTTTTTTTTTTTTTTTTTTTTTTGAGACGGAGTCTTGCTCTGTGCCCCAGGCTGGAGTGCAGTGGCGCGATCTCGGCTCACTGCAAGCTCCGCCCCCCCGGGTTCACGCCATTCTCCTGCCTCAGCCTCCCAAGTAGCTGGGACTACAGGCGCCCACCACCTCGCCCGGCTAATTTTCTTGTATTTTTAGTAGAGACGGGGTTTCACCGTGTTAGCCAGGATGGTCTCGATCTCCTGACCTCGTGATCCGCCCGTCTCGGCCTCCCAAAGTGCTGGGATTACAGGCTTGAGCCACCGCGCCCGGCCAATGAGCCTTTCAAGCATGTTTTGTTAGTCAACGAAATTGGACTTTATGCTTGTTTCTTTTTTTCTTTTTTTTGTTTTGTTTTGTTTTTTTGTTTGTTTGTTTTTTGAGACAGGATCTCACTCTGTCTCCCAGGCTGGAGTGAAGTCGTGCGATCACAGTTCACTGTAGCCTCGACCTACTGGGTTGAACTGATCCTCCCACCTCAACTTCCTGAGTAGTTGGGATTACAGGCACGTGCCACCACGCCTGGCTAATTCTTTAAATTTTTGTTTTATAGACATGGAGTTTTGCCATGTTGCCTAGGCTGGTCTTGAATTCCTGGACTCGAGCGGTCCATTTACCTTGGCCTCCCAAAGTGCTGGGATTACAGGCATGAGACACCGTGTCTGGCCTGTTTCTTTGTATATTCTACAGCAGCAATTTTCAAACTTTTTTGATATATTGACACATATACAATACTGTAACACATGTGATACCTCCTGGAGTTTTGCAGCACTTTGCCTACAAACACCTGCAACTCAAAGAAAAGTTCACTGAGCTAGCACTTATCCTTACGATATTCTCAGGTAAGAATTCAGCCTCATGGAGGATGGCAAGGGTTCAGAAGATTTCAAGGGAGATGGCTAAGGAAGCAGTGTTGGCCTGTCACAACTTCATAGTTGCTCAAAGTAGACAATGAGATTCAATGAGTTAGAGCATGAGTTTTTAATATTCACAATATAGCAAATAGCAGGAACATTAGAATGATAGTACCATTTCCTCTGCCTCAAGTATTATCAGGTGACACAAGAGGCCAAAACGATGACTACGCACACAGTGGGTTGTGCTGCAGCTGGGGAATACAAGGCCAAGGTCTCACCATGTAGTAAACAACTAACAAGACAGTCTTTTTTCCTTGGAGGGAAAAGCCTTATGGTAATCACGCTGTGGTCACTTTTACCTAATTAATTGCCTACGTGACTAGCTACAGAAACTGCTCAGTACCATGTTATCAAGGGATGATTAAGCCTTAGAATTTGTCACACTTAAAAAGGACAGGCAGGGTTTTTTCTTGCCCATGATGGACTGCCCTTTTCAACAAACCTGTGATACATGATTGAATTGTTTATTTTACACCACTTTGATAAAATGCTAGTCTAGTCCAAATCAATTGATTTCATGACCCAATAATAGATACAACTCACAGTTTGAAAATCACTGCCTCATGTTCCTGGTAAATGCCTTGCAGATTCTGATTCAAAAAGCCATTATTAAACACCAAATATTTGTCACTTAGTGTGTTCAGTGCTCCGAAGACAATGTTATAGCTGTTATAACAGAAGAATCATGGGCTTTGTAACAACTGTAGTTTACCTTCCCATTTTGCTATTTATTTAGTCACTGTTTAGTATTTTGTTCTTTATCATCTTATTTTGTTCTTGTGAAGCTAAAACGTGATACTGTTGTTAAGGCACCTTGTGCATTTCCAGGTAGATGCCAGATATTTATCTTAAATAATCTGCTTTCCATGGATTTCTTTGCAGTAAAATAATACATATAAGTTAAAGAAAAAAATATTGAAGTGGCACTTTAAGAAATTGCATGAACGTTGAAATTACTGACTGAACTCTTGAACTTAGAAAACACAAATTATCTACACTAAAATGTATGCATTTTTTATCTCTTTCCCTCTCTCTCTCTGTGTCACACACACACACACACACACACACACACACACACACACACACACTTACTTGTATTATACAAAAGCCAGTTAATGGGATATAAAATAAACTTGAAGCCCAATGAAGCAATGACCAAAGGAAATGAAAGAAACAAAAATCTGAGATTCAAAAAATAAATTTGTGTTTCCTTATATCCTGTAGGTAGCTTTGAAACTTTGTGTAATTGATATAGCTTACTATTCATTAATTTTCTGGTTAAAATTCTTTCAAGACAAAGTCAATCAAAATGTTATGTTTGCTGTTTTTTCTACAGGAAAAAAATCACATTTGTTTCCTCTACCAATAAAACGCCATGACAATGTAGAATAAATATATAATTTATTTCATAGTTCAGGATTATACTGAAGTATACATGAAAGTATTTTCCAATGAAACTGCTTTGGTATGATAAGTTTTTATATAAATATCAACCTGGACACATCTGGTATAATTTTTATTTTGTAGTGTTTGGCTTAACCAGTGCACTCTCTTTGTTACCATTTACAAATGACTATGGTAGCTATTTCTTCAGTCTATGGAGAAATATGGAAGCCTAAAATATTTTTTAAATAGCCATTTCCTCATATCTCCTAGGTAAGACATATCCCAAGTATGAGAAAAAAAATAAAATCTACCCTGTCTTTATATTAAATCTTGTTGAGGAATATTTATAGCATCCCAGAGTTATAGCTATTTTGGGGTGAGAATGCACCTGATGTTAAGCAATTATGTTCTGCTGCTATATCCTGTGTCTGTGGTCTTAATTATTAAAAACCAAGAAATATAAACCTAAAATTGTTGACTACTGCCTAAAGATAAAGATCATTATTAAAATACTGAGGGCAAGAAGTTTCATTATTAAAACAATAATGTACAACTGTGGATTCACTTTTAAAAACTTGGTTTATTCATCTGTATTCAAGAACCAGAGTTAACATCAAACAAGGCAAAGAATATTGTAGCATATTAAAGAATGCTATGATTTAGCATTTGTAGTCATGTTAATGACATCAGACTATAAACTTATAATATTCCCTCAGTTTAGCCACGTAAAAATAAATCACTTAATGACAAAAGTACACATTTTAGCAATCTGGGATTTCATGTGGTAGAAATACTGATTTACCACTGCATCTGCATGTCAACTCACATACTTCTTGAGTAAAAGCTAGTATTTCTGAGAAGACATGAAATCACTTTGAACCTATTAAAATGGACAAGCGTGACAATCAGTTGATGATATGATATGCGATCTTTTGAGCCAACCTTTGAAAGTTTATAATTTTCTGTTGTGTGATAAATTTCAAATGGAAACAGTCCCATATCTCATTAGAGTCAGAACATACATTATAAATAATTTAATCCATACCCTTTGATTAATCCATAATTGGGAAGTAAGTGAAATGTCAGAAGTCTCCCAAGTAGTTATTGGGAGAGCCAAGACTCAAATCTAGATATTTATTCTACTATACAAATTAATGTCATTAAAATTATTGCTTTATTTATGTATTCACCCGAATATCCTCTAAGTGTTTTAAAACACTTAAAATGTACCAGGCCCTGTGTTAGGACCTGAGGATAAAAATGGAAAAGATATGGGTCTGTCATCTAGAGATATTGTTGTTTCGCTAGGGAGTAAGCTAATAATATGAAGAAGGAGAAGGATAAAGTATTATAATACAGTATGATAATTGTGCTAAAAGTCATCACAGAGTTCTAGGATTGTGCCCAGTAGCCTTTGACTATTAGACAGGGGAGAGGTCTCACTTGAATTACATCCCTTCTTATCTGGATTGTTGCATCTTGAGAGATCTCGCCACTTCCAGTTTGACCTTCCTCCAAATATTTCCTCCAAATTGCTGGTGGGGTGGTCTTTCTAAAATCTGAAATTTAATCAGAGTATTCACCTGTATAAGAACCATCAGAGTTTCTCCATCTCTTCAAAATGAAGTTCAAATTCATTATCTTATCATGAGACCTTTCATGATCTGGCTTTAGTCAATCACTCCAGCCTTACTTTCTGCTACTCTTTCAGAAACATCCTCCTATTCAAAAGCATAGATCTACTTATAGTCACCTCTAGGTCTGAGTCAAAGAGCTTGCGAGCATTGTAGCTCGAAGGCCACCATTACCTCAATGAAATCAGCAGTAATCTAAGAAAAGAAAAGAAAAAAAAAAAAAAAGAAAAGAAAGGAAAATAAAAGAAATGAAAAATTGACAATATAGGAGTCCTGTGGGAGAAGTTAGAGTTTGTAGTGGTGAGTAAGATGATAGGGAGAGAGGAATTCTGGGCCGTTAGTAAATCAATGATAAGGTACAGTTAGGGCTAAGAGTGCTTTTGTTTCCCTAATAATTTTTGTGTAATTAAACAACTAAATTAATTGAAAAACATGTTTGAATCTCACCTTACCAACTGCCCACCTGGTTGAAAATTAAATACTATTGAATCTTAAAGGCAGGTTTTTCTTAGACCAATTTATATATTTTGCTGTTCATGTCATACATTTCAATTTGACATAATTAACCACAGTGAAAAACGTTCTCGAAGTAAAAGATATTTACATGTCTAACATATCGAAATAGCTTGAGAAATTATATGAAACATTAGTACATTTTTGGAGACTCTTATCTTCCCCTTATTTTCCAAAGGATATGTTCTTGAAATTGAGTAAATGACAGAAATAGCATAAGTAGATTATAGTTTTGAATACTGTTGAATACATTCTGATCTGGAACATGTAATACGTGGCTGTAGTCAGGGAGCTACTCTTGGTTGCAAAAGGGAATTGGGAACTGATTGTGGTTACGTGAAAATTGTAAATGTCAGATCTCAGTTTAATTGTGGTAGAAATATGTGGTAGATCATTCTGAGTATTAAACAGCTGTGTAAATATTGGAAGAGCAGAAAATCTAACATACTACAACAAATACATAGATCTTCTGATGTTCTTCTTTTTAAAAAGCTGTAAATTAAAATCCTGTATAGGAAAAATAAAGGTAAGATGCAGTGTACAAATCAGGGTTTCTCAACTGTGACTACACATTGCAATCACTCAGTGAGATTTCAAAATAAATCTCATATCTGAGTCTCACTGCCAGACATTCTGCATCAATTTGTCTTAGGTAATGGCTAGGCATTCGTATTGTCCTGTCCTTTCCTTTTTCCTTTTTCCTTTTTCCTTTTTCCTTTTTCCTTTTTCCTTTTTCCTTTTTCCTTTTTCCTTTTTCCTTTTTCCTTTTTCCTTTTTCCTTTTTCCTTTCCTTTCCTTTCCTTTCCTTTCCTTTCCTTTCCTTTCCTTTCCTTTCCTTTCCTTTCCTTTCCTTTCTTTCTTTTTTTCTTTTCTCTTCTTTTCTTTTTTTAAAGATGTAGTCTCACTGTGTCACACAGGCTGGAGTGCAGTGGTGCAATCTTGGCTCACTGACTCATTGCAACCTGTGCCTCCCGGGTTGAAGTGATTCTCCTACCTCAGCCTACTGAGTAGCTGGGACTACAGGCACCCACCACCACGCCCAGCTAATTTTTGTATTTTTAGTAGAAACGGGGCTTCACCATGTTGGCCAGGCAGGTCTCGAACTCCTGACCTTGTGATCTGCCCACCTCGGTCTCCCAAAGTACTGGGATTACAGGCATGAGCCACCACTCCCGGCCTTAGTATTAACTTCAAATAACGTATATATCTGATTCTGCTGTGCGACCCAAGTTGAGAACTACTGGTTAACATAGATGAAAATACGGTTCACATATTTCAGTTACAAAAAATAAAGCAGAAAACTTATCCAATGTTATTTGAATTTTTCCTTACATAGCTATCATGCAGTGATGTAGTTAACAAAAGTTATATTGCTTACCTGCAATTTTATGATGAAACTGACCAAACACACCTTCCAAAGATAAATGAAATGAGGGTAAAATCAGATAGAAGTGTATTTCACTGTCTTTTGTGATTTCACATCTACTTCACTAAAACTACTAAAGCTCAGGAGAACGAATCAACCTTACAGTGCATTTTTATATACCCCGTGAAGGTCTCATAAATAAGACATGACCGAAATTCGGTAGGTGGAACATTTATCTTGAAAATCTAAAATCCCTCAAGCAAGGGATCATATACTTACATATGTTACCGTCATTATGCCAAAGGAGCAATGTACACACACACACACACACATGCACACACACACACACACACACACACACACGACAGACTTCTCAAGCTCTCTGAACTACAAAAGATGCTTTATAAAACCTTTACATGGGCCAGGCGCAGTGGATCATGCCTGTAATCCCAGCACTTTGGGAGGTCGAGGCGGGCGGATCACAAGGTCAGGAGTTCAAGACTAACCTGACCAACATGGTGAAATGTCATCTGTCCTAAAAATACAAAAATCAGCTGGGCATGATGGCATGCGCCTGTAATCCCAGCTACTCAGGAGGCTGAGGCTGGAGAATCACTTGAACCCAGGAGGTAGAGATTGCAGTGAGCCGAGATCTCGCCACTGCACTCCAGCCTGTGTGATAGAGTGAGAGAGCAAGGCTCCATCCAAAAAAAAAAAAGCCTGCACATGGATATATTTCATCAAACAAATATGAGCACAAACAAAGGAATGCAGCTGTCTTAAATAGTCCCCATCTCTTTGGTGTAGATGTATTAACCACCATTTTTCCCTGGGGCAAGAAGACTAGACATGTTTCCAATAGAGTATTCAGCTCAAAGCATTCAGCTTTGCCACCATCAAGAATATTTGAAAGAATGTGCCACATAGCCACAAAAATTACCACTCATTGTGTGGCCACAACCTTAGTTGAAATCTCATTTCTGCCTAACTTTTATTAATATTGGCAATTTTATTGATAAAATTTTCATGCTTTTCCATCTTCCTAGCATTCTTGTGAGGATTCGAAACTAAGCTCCCTGAGGGGAGAGCGTTTTGATTATTTTATTACCTGCTCCAAGCCTCTGGAACAATATTTGGTACTTCATGTTAGGTCAGTATTTGTTCAATGAATAATTGGAACATAAGGACATACGACTGACTACTTTGCACTTAGGAGTTGTTCAGAAAATTTTAGTTAGTATTATTCCTCCTTTATTTTATTCATTTCAAGAGATGCTTGCCTAATTTGAGTTGCCAGAAAAATGAGATGGGATACTAAAGCAGTGGAAATTGGTCCTTCAAAAAGATTGTCTGTTTCTATATTGCAATGATATTTGAAATCTGATGCTGAGATAAGAACCAAAAACACATCAGGGGTGCAAAGGTTTTGCCCTGAATGAGAGGAGGCCCCGGTGAAGATGGTTTCTTATAATATTTGGTCATCATATGCAGGGCTGGCATCTTCTAAAGTGTAGCAGTTTTAGACCTAGAATGAAAATCCATTATATGTGTCATGTTCCAACCTGTTCCTAAACAAGACTCGGGTTGTCTCCTTTGGTTTCTGGTCACAAAACAGATAAAAGAAAACCATCCCTCCTGTTATCCTGTTCAGAAACTCTGATAGCATTCTTGATATCTCTCATTCTCAATATATACCACTCTCCACCAAAATTTGTTTATTCTCCTTGTCTCTACTCAGACACCTGACCAACCCTACTCAATATAATATTTTCTTTATGTTATAGCAAGAATGATCTTTCATAAAGGTAAAGTTGATGAGTATCCTGAAAGTTAAAAAAAAAAAAAAGGTACATTCTCTTTGCCCTTGAGGTAATGTTAGCATACTTTAAAAGACTTACGTGGTTTTTCATCATTTGGTCCCTTTGGGCTCTATTAGAAAAATACATGTAGGCACACGCATACACATATGTGTGTCTATTTTCACTTACGTCTAGTTGAAATTTAGTATTTGCTTCAATTAAAAATACTAGCCACAATAATTAGTGGCTATTGAAAGAAACTGTTACTTTATCACTTGATTATATTATGGTTTTTATAGATTTCTCCAATATTGTTTGCGTTCATTGTCACTCCAAAATTAGGCCTGATACTATCTCCTGTCATGTAAGTGTTAATGAAGAACTACATGTTACTATATTGCAAATTCATTTTTTTACCTTTTTTTTTTCTTTTTTTTTTTGTGATGGAGTCTCACTGTCGCCCAGTCTGGAGTGCAATGGTGCGATCTTGTCTGTCTTCAATCTCCGCCTCCTAGGTTCAAGTGATTCTCCTGCTTTAGCCTCCTGAGTAGGTGAGGTTACAGGTGCGCACCACCATGCCCAGCTAATTTTTTTGTTTTTAGTAGAGATGGAGTTTCATCATGTTGGTCAGGCTGGTTTTGAACTCCTGACCTCGTGATCCACCCGCTTTGTCCTCCCAAAGTGCTGGTATTACAGGTGTGAGCCACTGCACCCAGCCTATTACCTTTGGATTATTGCCTTTCAGTGTAACTGGTTTTCGTCATCATTCAATGAAGTTTTATTTTGTGTGTATATAAACATTCCAAAAAGGGATCTATAATCACCAAATGCCAGAGGAGTCCATCGCTCTCTCCTGCATGCACACACAATGTTAAGATCCCCAGGATTATATTGTAATACCTTGCATATTATTGTTCACTTGTTTTCCATGTAAAATGTTTACACCATTAGAACAGGTTTTGTTTCAGAATGATAACCTCCCAGATTGATTCAATGGGGACTAAATTAATATGCATTTAATTAAATTGAAATGAAACAAAGCCCTGAGATATGGACAGAATTTCAGATGGTGATTTTAAGAACACCTTTAGCATTTAGTGATGTGGTACTCTTTAAACTCATGCTATATTGTCAGGATTAACATTTCCAAAGTCACTAGTTTGCGATTTTAGAATTTACTTTCTGATTACCAACGCCAAGCATTTATTTTATCCTATGTGTGCAAACATGCAGACCAGCTATGTGATGGAGAAGTAAAAAAAAAAGATGACTTTTTTATCCTGGCCCTCAAAATCTTATAGCTTTAGATCTAATGCTCAAAAAGTAGACAATAGTTGCTTGAGTGTTGTGTTGCACTTATCTGTATAGTTTTTATTCAGATAAGAATAAGGAAGAATCTTGTTCTTTCTTACTTTCTATCTATTCCTTTATAATGATAGTTATCATCATCGTCTCAGACAACAGCTTCCCCGATGCGGTAAATTTTGCCCATCATATACAAAAAAATACATTTGTATATATAGTTGTATCATGTTTACTTTCCCTTTTTCATAACATTTCAAAAAGTATTATTCTGCTATGACATTTTTTGGGCTTAGTCATAGAACAAATGTGTGCTGTTAGGGAACTTTTAACTAAATGTCTTCGTTTTACTGTTTATTTATAACTGAAGAGCATTTTTAGTCTACTGTAAAGGCAAGTTATTATCATATGCTAAACAACCTTAAAATGACTGAATATTAAAGTTAAAACTTTTTATGAGAAGATTAGAGACCCCTATGTGATTTATTTTAAAATAATCATTGCATATGCCCTCATACAGAAAATCAGAATGGTTTGATTGTTGCCTGCATGACCAAAATCGATTCTCCCTTCTTTTTGGTTAGCCAACACAGTGACTTCAGCACCTAGTAGACACGGGTTGTGTAGTTGTAGTGATGCATCCTTAGTGTTATGCTCTCCGTTACTGGCAGGACAGATTGTTTCATGCTTATCTTCTTTAAAGCATTGACTTAATTTTTCTTTTATTTATTTATTTATTTATTTATTTATTATTATTATACTTTAAGTTGTAGGGTACATGTGCATAACGTGCAGGTTTGTTACATATGTATACTTGTGCCATGTTGGTCTGCTGCACCCATCAACTCGTCATTTACATCAGGTATAACTCCCAATGCAATCCCTCCCCCCTCCCCCCTCCCCATGATAGGCCCCGGTGTGTGATGTTCCCCTTCCTGAGTCCAAGTGATCTCATTGTTCAGTTCCCACCTATGAGTGAGAACATGCGGTGTTTGGTTTTCTGTTCTTGTGATAGTTTGCTAAGAATGATGGTTTCCAGCTGCATCCATGTCCCTACAAAGGACGCAAACTCATCCTTTTTTATGGCTGCATAGTATTCCATGGTGTATATGTGCCACATTTTCTTAATCCAGTCTGTCACTGATGGACATTTGGGTTGATTCCAAGTCTTTGCTATTGTGAATAGTGCTGCAATAAACATACGTGTGCATGTGTCTTTATAGCAGCATAATTTATAATCCTTTGGGTATATACCCAGTAATGGGATGGCTGGGTCATATGGTACATCTAGTTCTAGATCCTTGAGGAATCGCCATACTGTTTTCCATAATGGTTGAACTAGTTTACAATCCCACCAACAGTGTAAAAGTGTTCCTATTTCTCCACATCCTCTCCAGCACCTGTTGTTTCCTGACTTTTTAATGATCGCCATTCTAACTGGTGTGAGATGGTATCTCATTGTGGTTTTGATTTGCATTTCTCTGATGGCCAGTGATGATGAGCATTTTTTCGTATGTCTGTTGGCTGTATGAATGTCTTCTTTTGAGAAATGTCTGTTCATATCCTTTGCCCACTTTTTGATGGGGTTGTTTGTTTTTTTCTTGTAAATTTGTTTGAGTTCTTTGTAGGTTCTGGATATTAGCCCTTTGTCAGATGAGTAGATTGCAAAAATTTTCTCCCATTCTGTAGGTTGCCTGTTCACTCTGATGGTAGTTTCTTTTGCTGTGCAGAAGCTCTTTAGTTTAATGAGATCCCATTTGTCAATTTTAGCTTTTGCTGCCGTTGCTTTTGGTGTTTTAGACATGAAGTCTTTGCCCATGCCTATGTCCTGAATGGTACTACCTAGGTTTTCCTCTAGGATTTTTATGGTATTAGGTCTAACATTTAAGTCTCTAATCCATCTTGAATTAATTTTCGTATAAGGAGTAAGGAAAGGATCCAGTTTCAGCTTTCTACTTATGGCTAGCCAATTTTCCCAGCACCATTTATTAAATAGGGAATCCTTTCCCCATTTCTTGTTTTTCTCAGGTTTGTCAAAGATCAGATGGCTGTAGATGTGTGGTATTATTTCTGAGGACTCGGTTCTGTTCCATTGGTCTATATCTCTGTTTTGGTACCAGTACCATGCTGTTTTGGTTACTGTAGCCTTGTAGTATAGTTTGAAGTCAGGTAGCGTGATGCCTCCAGCTTTGTTCTTTTGACTTAGGATTGTCTTGGAGATGCGGGCTCTTTTTTGGTTCCATATGAACTTTAAAGCAGTTTTTTCCAATTCTGTGAAGAAACTCATTGGTAGCTTGATGGGGATGGCATTGAATCTATAAATTACCTTGGGCAGTATGGCCATTTTCACGATATTGATTCTTCCTATCCATGAGCATGGTATGTTCTGCCATTTGTTTGTGTCCTCTTTTATTTCACTGAGCAGTGGTTTGTAGTTCTCCTTGAAGAGGTCCTTTACATCCCTTGTAAGTTGGATTCCTAGGTATTTGATTCTCTTTGAAGCAATTGTGAATGGAAGTTCATTCATGATTTGGCTCTCTGTTTGTCTGTTACTAGTGTATAAGAATGCTTGTGATTTTTGCACATTAATTTTGTATCCTGAGACTTTGCTGAAGTTGCTTATCAGCTTAAGGAGATTTTGGGCTGAGACAATGGGGTTTTCTAAATATACAATCATGTCATCTGCAAACAGGGACAATTTGACTTCTTCTTTTCCTAACTGAATACCCCTGATTTCTTTCTCTTGCCTAATTGCCCTAGCCAGAACTTCCAACACTATGTTGAATAGGAGTGGTGAGAGAGGGCATCCCTGTCTTGTGCCAGTTTTCAAAGGGAATTTTTCCAGTTTTTGCCCATTCAGTATGATATTGGCTGTGGGTTTGTCATAAATAGCTGTTATTATTTTGAGGTACGTTCCATCAATACCGAATTTATTGAGAGTTTTTAGCATGAAGGGCTGTTGAATTTTGTCAAAAGCCTTTTCTGCATCTATTGAGATAATCATGTGGTTCTTGTCTTTGGTTCTGTTTATATGCTGGATTATGTTTATTGATTTGTGAATGTTGAACCAGCCTTGCATCCCAGGGATGAAGCCCACTTGATCATGGTGGATAAGCTTTTTGATGTGTTGTTGAATCCGGTTTGCCAGTATTTTATTGAGGATTTTTGCATCGATGTTCATCAGGGATATTGGTCTAAAATTCTCTTTTTTTGTTGTGTCTCTGCCAGGCTTTGGTATCAGGATGATGTTGGCCTCATAAAATGAGTTAGGGAGGATTCCCTCTTTTTCTATTGATTGGAATAGTTTCAGAAGGAATGGTACCAACTCCTCCTTATACCTCTGGTAGAATTCAGCTGTGAATCCATCTGGTCCTGGACTTTTTTTGGTTGGTAGGCTATTAATTATTGCCTCAATTTCAGAGCCTACTATTGGTCTATTCAGGGATTCAACTTCTTCCTGGTTTAGTCTTGGAAGAGTGTAAGTGTCCAGGAAATTATCCATTTCTTCTAGGTTTTCCAGTTTATTTGCGTAGAGGTGTTCATAGTATTCTCTGATGGTAGTTTGTATTTCTGTGGGGTCGGTGGTGATATCCCCTTTATCATTTTTAATTGCGTCGATTTGATTCTTCTCTCTTTTCTTCTTTATTAGTCTTGCTAGTGGTCTGTCAATTTTGTTGATCTTTTCAAAAAACCAACTCCTGGATTCATTGATTTTTTGGAGGGTTTTTTGTGTCTCTATCTCCTTCAGTTCTGCTCTGATCTTAGTTATTTCTTGCCTTCTGCTAGCTTTCGAATGTGTTTGCTCTTGCTTCTCTAGTTCTTTTAATTGCGATGTTAGAGTGTCAATTTTTGATCTTTCCTGCTTTCTCTTGTGGGCATTTAGTGCTATAAATTTCCCTCTACACACTGCTTTAAATGTGTCCCAGAGATTCTGGTATGTTGTATCTTTGTTCTCATTGGTTTCAAAGAACATCTTGATTTCTGCCTTCATTTCGTGATGTACCCAGTAGTCATTCAGGAGCAGGTTGTTCAGTTTCCATGTAGTTGAGCGGTTTTGATTGAGTTTCTTAGTCCTGAGTTCTAGTTTGATTGCACTGTGGTCTGAGAGACAGTTTGTTATAATTTCTGTTCTTGTACATTTGCTGAGGAGTGCTTTACTTCCAATTATATGGTCAATTTTGGAGTAAGTACGATGTGGTGTTGAGAAGAATATATATTCTGTTGATTTGGGGTGGAGAGTTCTATAGATGTCTATTAGGTCTGCTTGCTGCAGAGATGAGTTCAATTCCTGGATATCCTTGTTAACTTTCTGTCTTGTTGATCTGTCTAATGTTGACAGTGGAGTGTTGAAATCTCCCATTATTATCGTATGGGAGTCTAAGTCTCTTTGTAAGTCTCTAAGGACTTGCTTTATGAATCTGGGTGCTCCTGTATTGGGTGCATATATATTTAGGATAGTTAGCTCTTCCTGTTGAATTGATCCCTTTACCATTATGTAATGGCCTTCTTTGTCTCTTTTGATCTTTGATGGTTTAAAGTCTGTTTTATCAGAGACTAGTATTGCAACCCCTGCTTTTTTTTGTTCTCCATTTGCTTGGTAAATCTTCCTCCATCCCTTTATTTTGAGCCTATGTATGTCTCTGCGTGTGAGATGGGTCTCCTGAATACAGCAGACTGATGGGTCTTGACTCTTTATCCAGTTTGCCAGTCTGTGTCTTTTCATTGGAGCATTTAGTCCATTTACATTTAAGGTTAAGATTGTTAAGTGTGAACTTGATCCTGCCATTATGATATTAACTGGTTATTTTGCTCATTAGTTGATGCAGTTTCTTCCTAGCCTCGATGGTCTTTACATTTTGGCATGTTTTTGAGATGGCTGGTACCGGTTGTTCCTTTCCATGTTGAGTGCTTCCTTCAGGGTCTCTTGTAAGGCAGGCCTAGTGGTGACAAAATCTCTAAGCATTTGCTTATCTGTAAAGGATTTTATTTCTCCTTCCCTGATGAAACTTAGTTTGGCTGGATATGAAATTCTGGGTTTAAAATTCTTTTCTTTAAGAATGTTGAATATTGGCCCCCACTCTCTTCTGGCTTGGAGAGTTTCTGCCGAGAGATCTGCTGTGAGTCTGATGGGCTTCCCTTTGTGGGTAACCCGACCTTTCTCTCTGGCTGCCCTTAAGATTTTTTCCTTCATTTCAACTTTGGTGAATCTGGCAATTATGTGTCTTGGAGTTGCTCTTCTCGAGGAGTATCTTTGTGGCGTTCTCTGTATTTCCTGGATTTGAATGTTGGCCTGCCCTACTAGGTTGGGGAAGTTCTCCTGGATGATATCCTGAAGAGTGTTTTCCAACTTGGTTCCATTTTCCCCCTCACTTTCAGGCACCCCAATCAGATGTAGATTTGGTCTTTTTACATAATCCCATACTTCTTGCAGGCTTTGTTCATTTCTTTTTCTTCTTTTTTCTTTTGGTTTCTCTTCTCGCTTCATTTCATTCATTTGATCCTCAATCGCTGATACTCTTTCTTCCAGTTGATCGAGTCGGTTACTGAAGCTTGTGCATTTGTCACGTATTTCTCGTGTCATGGTTTTCATCTCTTTCATTTCGTTTATGACCTTCTCTGCATTAATTACTCTAGCCGTCAATTCTTCCAGTTTTTTTCCAAGATTTTTAGTTTCTTTGCGCTGGGTACGTAATTCCTCTTTTAGCTCTGAGAAATTTGATGGACTGAAGCCTTCTTCTCTCATCTCATCAAAGTCATTCTCCGCCCAGCTTTGATCCGTTGCTGGCGATGAGCTGCGCTCCTTTGCCGGGGGAGATGTGCTCTTATTTTTTGAATTTCCAGCTTTTCTGCCCTGCTTTTTCCCCATCTTTGTGGTTTTATCTGCCTCTGGTCTTTGATGATGGTGATGTACTGATGGGGTTTTGGTGTAGGTGTCCTTCCTGTTTGATAGTTTTCCTTCTAACAGTCAGGACCCTCAGCTGTAGGTCTGTTGGAGATTGCTTGAGGTCCACTCCAGACCCTGTTTGCCTGGGTATCAGCAGCAGAGGCTGCAGAAGATAGAATATTTCTGAACAGCAAGTGTACCTGTCTGATTCTTGCTTTGGAAGCTTCCTCTCAGGGGTGTACTCCACCCTGTGAGGTGTGGGGTGTCAGACTGCCCCTAGTGGGGGATGTCTCCCAGTTAGGCTACTCAGGGGTCAGGGACCCACTTGAGCAGGCAGTCTGTCCCTTCTCAGATCTCAACCTCCGTGTTGGGAGATCCACTGCTCTCTTCAAAGCTGTCAGACAGAGTCGTTTGCGTCTGCAGAGGTTTCTGCTGCTTTTTTGTTGTTGTTGTTGTGTAGCTGTGCCCTGTCCCCAGAGGTGGAGTCTACAGAGACAGGCAGGTTTCCTTGAGCTGCTGTGAGCTCCACCCAGTTGGAGCTTCCCAGCAGCTTTGTTTACCTACTTAAGCCTCAGCAATGGCGGGCGCCCCTCCCCCAGCCTCGCTGCTGCCTTGCCGGTAGATCACAGACTGCTGTGCTAGCAATGGGGGAGGCTCCGTGGGCGTGGGACCCTCCCGGCCAGGTGTGGGATATGATCTCCTGGTGTGCCTGTTTGCTTAAAGCGCAATATTGGGGTGGGAGTTACCCGATTTTCCAGGTGTTGTGTGTCTCAGTTCCCCTGGCTAGGAAAAGGGATTCCCTTCCCCCTTGCGCTTCCCAGGTGAGGCGATGCCTCGCCCTGCTTCAGCTCTCGCTGGTTGGGCTGCAGCAGCTGACCAGCAGCGATCGTCCGGCACTCCCCAGTGAGATGAACCCAGTACCTCAGTTGAAAATGCAGAAATCACCGGTCTTCTGTGTCGCTGGCGCTGGGAGTTGGAGACTGGAGCTGTTCCTATTCGGCCATCTTGCTCCGCCCCCCTGACTTAATTTTTCAACTGAAAACAGTAAGTGACAAATAGAGCACAGACTATTTTAGATCATACTCAGAGCACTTAAAGTGAAAAAATACTCAGATAATTGAAATAGGAATATTTTTATTATGTCATTGAACTAGGTGGTGCTTATCTAACATTTCCATGTTAGACATCCATGCTTACTGATCTATCATTTTATGTTACACGTTCCAAGTCTGTTTTATCTTGACCTGTGCACTATTAAGTACCAGCAGAGAGTGATCAATATTATTGTCCAAAGCAGTGCATCACAACCTTTATTGGGCACTGGAAACACCTGAGTATCTTGTTAAACTGCAAATTCGGATTCAGACATGAGACTGAGAGTCTTGTAAAAGAACAATTGAACAGATTGGTTAAACAGGTAAAGTAGACTTTATTGAGGACTATTGCAATAGGAGAAAGAGTTTCATCTCAACTCTTCCACTGAAGCAAAAAGTGAAGGGATTTTTAAATGCTGCGGTGAGTTAATGGAGAAGTACTGGAGGACATAGGCAGGATGGAGAATGTGACTGGGCTGGTTACTATGAGGCCACCTGTGTTTGCTAATGGTTCCTTATCAAAGTTAGGTTCCTACCCTCCTATAGAGACTGGCAAGTAGGGCCCTATCTTGCTTGATGATTACATTTCAAGGGATTGGTGCCCAGGTCCTTGAAAAAGAATTTCCTAGGTTGTAGAAGATTTACATCTGAAAGGGGCAGATAAGGAATTTACAATTGCAAATTTTCCAAAGTAATTGCTCTACAAAAAAGGAAGAGCAATAGTCAAACTTCATAGTCAGAAAGAAGCTTGTCTAAAGTTGGGGGGAACATTAAGGCCATTGGGGTCAGTCAGTAGTTCTACAAAGCTCCCAGGTGGTGTCAGTGCCATTGGTCTACAAACCACAGGTCTGCAGTGTTACACTGATAGGAAAGATTCCATATTGATGAGTCATGTTAACTTATTTTCTAGCTTATATAGTGTATTGTGTATAGAAGTGTGTATGTGAAGTGGTCAATACCATTGTCTGTCTAGATGGATAATAAAAGTTGTTGTGTAGAATATTTATAGCAATGATATCTATTCATACTTCTAGAGGCCTACTCAAAACATCTGAGTCTCTCCTGATGAGATGAAATTTGGAATACGTTATGTCCCAGGGTTCAGGACACATTTGATGTTTAACTTATTTCACTATGAGAAAAGTAGTGTTACAATGATGTTCCGCTGTTGTATTTTGTTTTAATTATTCTTGTTAAGCCCCTAGCAAACAGGTTGCTTCATCATTTTTTTTTCCTTTCTTTTTTTTTTTTTTTTGTTTTTTGAGATGGTGTTTTGCTCCTAGAGTGCAGTGGTGCAATCTCGTCTCACTGCAACTTCCGCTTCCCGGGTTCAAGCAATTCTCCTGCCTCAGCCTCCCTAGTAGCTGGGATTACAGGTGCCCGCCATCACATCTGGCTAATTTTTTGTATTTTTAGTAGAGATGGAGTTTCATCACTTTGGCCAGGCTTGTCTTGAACTCCTGACCTCAGATGATGAGCCTCAGGCATGAGCCACAGCGCCTGGCCGAGTCACCCATTTTTAACAGATTATTAAAAAAAAAAAAAAAAGAAAACATCAATTTTCATCAGTGACAGTGCAAAAAATGCAATTTAATACTACAAATACTTATTACCTCATAAAATTAAGTTCTCAAATAGTGAGCTAAAATAGAATGGATATGCCAAAACTGTAGAAAATCATTAAAGACAGAATAATCACATTCCAGGAGCTTTTTTGAAAAATTGAATTATCCAAAGGACATTATTGTAAACTAATATTCCTAATTGCATAGGAATGAAGATTTCTTTTTTAATGTTAGTCATAGGAGTTTCAAGACATTTGAATCACCTACATGGACACTGGCTATTATCCTATTAAATTTAATGTGGTAATTTAGAGTGTTTTTATTAGAATAATCAACATTCTAAAATGGAATCATTAACATATTTGGCATAGAAAATAGGTCTGATATGAACTCAGATAAGAAGCTTTAAAAATTGCTAAAACTAACAGCGTATAATGGTAACACAATCTAAAGGTCACAAAACACAATGATTAATTAAAACTAAAGAATAACAAATCAATTAATTAGTAGTATTAAGAAAGCTTTGCCTCCTTTTCAAAAACAAAAAAGCTAAAAAGAGTTGTTGTAGAATGTTAGTGTTTTTAAAGACCAGCTTTTTATGAAAGAAGTTTTTAATCCTTTCAAAGCCTAATCTAAATTTAAGAATTCTAACAAAGAAATCCCTAGTATTTTAATTTGCAATCAGGAGAGGTTCAATCAGACTGACTTTTAATTTGACAGTCTCCCTTGTAACACATAGAGCTACTTTGTTCTGCCTTGGTTAATAAAATGGATGAGTTCCATTGAATTTTGATGCAAAGTAATAATCAACTGAATTCCGTTTCCCATTGATTTTCATTGTAAACTTGTATCACTTTTTTGACATAAAATAAACATCACTCTCTGGAATGAATAATTTAATTTGAAATATTAATAAGAAATAAATTATGATGCAGAATATTGCTAAGTCCTTCATACATTTGCAGCTCTTTGCATCTACCGCTGCTTACTTCCTAGACAGAGAACCATTTCCTATGATAATAGCTAACACCCATGAAGGATTTCCTATCTGGAAATAGTTTCTATAACCTTTCCATCTATTCATCTTCAGGATTACAGTGTTAAATGGGTACGATAGAGACTGTCAGCATCCCTATTTTACATAAATTGTAAGTGCCAGAGTTTTGGTTGAAACCAGGTTGTCTGACTCCAGACTCTTCAGTTAATAAATATATTTTATTTTTATAGGTAATAATACATATACTGAAAATGTTTATAAAATAAATTTACAGTTAATGAACACTCTTATTACTAATGAAGCCAAATGCCTTTATTACTATCCCTGATGTCAGAAGCTAGAACCTTGCAAACCATTCCAGTAACTATCCATGTGTCTTCTTATAACCATCTCCAGACACACACGAACCCACACACACAATTGTGACCATTATGATGATTTTATTTTTTGGAATGGCATCCTTACTTTTTTTCATAGTTTTGTCACTCAAATATGCATCCCTATACACTGTAGTTTAGTTTTGCCTGTGTGTGTGTGTGTGTATGTATGTGTATGACAGAGTCTCACCCTGTCACCCAGGCTGGAGTGCAATGATGTGATCTCGGCTCACTGCAGCCTCCACCTTCTGGGTTCAAATGATTCTCCTGCCTCAGCCTTCCGAGTAACTGGGATTACAGGTGCCCGGCACTATGCCGCGATAAGTTTTGTATTTTTAGTAGAGACGAGGTTTCACCATGTTGGCCAGGCTGGTCTCCAACTCCTGACCTCATTATCTGCCTGCCTTGTCCTCCCAAAGTGCTAGCATTACAGACGTGAGCCACCATGCCTGGCCAGTTTTGCCTAATTTTTAAAAATCTATTAAGCTTCTTTTAATGTATAGGTTTCTTCCTTTATCTTTTTCTTTTATTTAAACTGTATATGTGTTGAGGAAGCTGGATAGTTTGTTCTGTAGTTTTCCATGGTCTGGCTTTCGCTGCCTTTGTTTTTGTGATGTAGTTTGATTTGTTTCACTATCATCCGTATTCCCTGTCTGCCTTATTCCCTTGCTGAAGATCACCAAATTTCAAGGACTTCTTCCCTGCTCTGCTCCATGGCACGTCTCAGCCCACTATGGATGTGTGTGGGTGGCGGCCAATAGAGATGGGCTGCAATGACTGGCTTCTTTAGTAAGAGCTGTGAGGTTACATATATTCAGCTTTGGGTTTCTAAATGCCCATCCAAGAACAATTTCCAGGGAAGACAGGGCATGCATGAGTTCGAGGCAGAATGAGAAAAACAAGCAACATAGAATACAGTTTTTCATAAAATTAAATTTCTCCTTTAAAGAAGTGTTCTTTATTATATTTCTTGTAGCCTAATGTTTCATTGGCATCATTTCCCTTTCATTGTTTGTATTTTTGTTTTGATGAAACAAAAAATTAGAAACCCAATGTCAGTCTTTATTCTCTTTTTATTATGCTAATTTCCAAAATTGAAAAGTGTTGGAAACACTGCTTTAGCCTTAAATTTTCTGCAGAAAATTACATTTTGAATTTTCATAAAAGAAATTTCTGTTCTTAACCCCTTCTGTATGATAATTTTTAAAAACCTCTGTAAAGTGTACCTTGAGAAATAGTACCTGTGATTTGTCTAAGGTTTTGAATAACTATTCATTCTATCTCAAATGTTATTTCCACCACTAAAATTGCTATGCCACTTTATGGAAAGAAGAAAAGCAACTTTCCTTTTTTGTACAGGAAACTGGAAAGTTCATCTCATGGAAGGTGTGGAGAGAAAGGTGCCTATGTAATTCTCCTTTGGATATTTCTGGATATGTTTCTCAATCAGATTGGTTCCGTTCACACTGCCTGCTGTCATGATAGTTTATGCCTTGCATGCAATGCCAGCAGAAATTTCTCAGCACAGAAGAGCTCTGCTTGTTAAGGAAGCTGTTCTGAATTATCAAATATATATTTTTTAATTAGCCACCCTTGCTTATGCTTTCAGAATATATATTAAAGTGATCTGGGCTATTTCATGTTAGTGTAAGAAAGACAATCCAAACTCCCTTTGTTTCCTGACTTCGCTTATTATATCTTCAGTACTTGCCAACCGTGTGATACATGATCAGTCACAACACAGTGCTATTTACTGAGCATCCATGGCCACTGGCTGACATGGCATTGAATATAACATTGTATTGTTGCTCTAAGCCTTTTAGCCTTCGTGCTAAATGACTCAACCCATCACAAGAATTTTATAATGGACATATAACTCACCTCGTTATTCTGCATGAGATTGATTTGTTGTGAAGGTATTGGCTGTAATGTCTTTGAGAGGGTAGGCCTTCAGTTCAAATAAAGACAGCCTCATTTATGGATTTCAAAGCATGTCTATAGACTGTAAGTCTATATTAAAGTAATGGGATGAAGCCAGCTGTTAAAAATGAGAAAATATGTGCAAAAGGATTTGAAGTTGACTGTATTATATAGAAGTATTAAATTAGGAGCTTTAGGGCATACTGAAGCTTCATATTGTTTGAAAGTTTATTTTGAATTCTGTAGAAAAATGAATCCTGTTAATTAGGTGACGTGGTTTCAGCATTCTCAGGCATCTGCTTCCCAGAGTGTCAAAACCTTTGCCCAAGCCACTCACTTTATTGTGACCCCTGTAGATGCTCTGTCATTATGGTCCCGTTACCCCCCCAACCCCCCCCCCAAAAAAAAAATCCTTGTTGTCTCTCAGGCAATGAGTGCTTTTTGTCAGCAGTTTTCATCTGCCCATCCCTTCCTACAATCTTTTATAGTACTGAAAACTTGAAAGCCCACATCCCATATTCTCTCTCCTGGATCTCTAGGCCTACCGAAGTTTCTTTCTAAAACCATGAAATGACCACAAGTTAATTTGATGAATTGATTCATAATAAATTCTTAAGAAGAAGTGACCTACAACTAGGTCAGGTCATTCTTCAACCACCTATTTTATTTGATTACTGATCCCCCACAGGCAATCCATGTGTCTGAAGCTGCAATGTAAATTTTCTGTGATGATGTCCCTAGAGCGTATATGTGCGACCTTTGGTAGCAGGAGTCTCTGAGAGCCTCTAACTCCTGGCATTCTGAAATAGACATAGGCAAAGCCCCAGGGACATTTTTAAGAGAGCTGTCGTAAATTATCTAGTATTATAAGTTAAGTCTGTCCCGTATTTATCAGAAAAAAATAGAATCTGCTGCTACAAGATATTAGGATTTCTGCTCTTAAGCAACAGTCTTGAATTTCACCACATGGATTCTTCTCTTTGACTTCATCATTGCAGATAGGATGGTTGAGGAGGGTGGAGCCATTGAGAAGGGTGGCTGCTCTGTGAAGTTGCTTTTGTTTATTTTCTTACTGACCTGGCACAGTGTAGGCGGAGGCGATGCATGTTTTCTGACATTGGGCCAGTGATGTATGGCCTGACCTTCAAAATGAAGGAACATCATCTCTGTGGGTGAGACTATAGCGGTGCAAATGCTTTTATCCCATATTGCTCAGCAGTTTGCAACCGGCTCTGATAAAAAGCACCCGTCCCGCTGAGTTCGCTGAAGCTTGTATATTCGTTTTAGTTTGAACATTTTGGCAAATTAAGGACTGAGTGAAACCGTAAAATTGATTTTATTTACAACAAAGCGTTGTGGTGTCTGTTGGTTGTTCTTACATCTCTTTCCTTTAGTCTTTGAGGTTGTTTCTGTAGGTGGCTTATCTAACTTTACATTGAATTTGCATGTATTTCAGGATAATACTTCCCCTGGGTTTCTTCTTAATTGATATTGGACATGGTCTGCATTCTCACCCTTTGTGCATAAAGTTGGTAACTATACAGAGTCCTAGTTTACACCTACCCCAGGTGATTCTGATTCAGGAGATAGGAGATGGAAACCCAAACTAATACACATTGTTAGTCACTAGGTGACTCCTCCAATGTGAATCTACTGCTCTCATGTTTAGAAATACTGCTGTATACTATGCAAAGCCGTCATTTTCTATCTCTGCTAAATACTAAAGGTTCACAAGCCATACTTCTCATTTACCAGAAGGCTGTTCGAGTTTTTCTGCATTTGGTTCGATAGTGTTGCTATGGATGGCATTCATAGCAAATGATAAGATGGGCATAGTATACTTTGAATGAATTCTTAGTTTTCCTTGAAACAACAAGATAAAAAGTTAGAATTATAAGAGAGCCACCTAGTGGATAAGGATATAGGCCTGTTGCATCTTGTCCTAATGTCGGCTTTAAGGTTTTCTCAGGTTACAGATTTAAATATAAATGAAAGTAAGTGTAGATATATACTTTGAATATATTCCTAGAAATTTGATTTTATATTTACAATAAATATATGTTAAATGTCAGTGAATTTTGTTTTCATTCTTTCTGTTTTAAACAATATTTCTTATCTCTTTATAAATAAGTCTAAACTTTAAGTAGTTCTACTCTTTTTATGAAACATGGATACAGAGATGATAAGACATGATCTTGCCATAAAATAAAACACACATTATATTTGTAGGAACATAAAGATATGCTAGTAACTAAAATATATTTTTTAATGCCTACTATATGTTCCTTGGATTTGAATGTAAGAGAGAATTTAGGACTTAAATGGTAGTTTATGCAATTAGGGAATGCATAAATAGTGTGAAAGAATTTTAGTCTGGATACATTACTATTTTTTATATACTCTGCAAGTTTTTAAGTGTTTGTAACAAATGCCATGGGCAGATTAGGACATTGCCAAAAATCAACATCATGCTACTTACATTTACAATCATCTGATAGTCATCTCTGAAATGAGCATCCTCCTGATTGCCTAACATGTTTCTTTTATAATGTAATAAAGGTGAGTTACACATTTTAACAACAGTGTTTGTCTGATATACCTAGAGAGAAGAAAAAATATTGTAGGAGAGCAAGATACCCAAGATACTAATTTTTCCTGGCCCACGTTTTAATTTAAGTGTATTGTCAAAAGAGGCATTTTATTTTATTTTACTTTTTTTTTTTTTTTTTTGAGACAGAGTCTCACTCTGTCGCCCAGGCTGGAGTGCAGTGGCCGGATCTCAGCTCACTGCAAGCTCCGCCTCCCGGGTTATTTTACTTTTTTATTTTTTTTGAGACAAGAGTCTTGCTTTGTTGCCCAAGCTGGAGTGCAGTGGTCCAATCTTGGCTCACTGCAACCTCCACCTCCTGGGTTCAAGTGATTCTCCTGCCTTGCCCTCCAGTGTAGCCGGGATTACAGGCACCCGCCACCACACCCAGCTAATTTTTCTATTTTTAACAGAGACAGAGTTTCACCATGTTGGCCAGGCTGGTCTTGAACTCCTGACCTCAAGTGATCCACCCGCCTCGGCCTCCCAAAGTGCTGAATTTACAGTTGTGAGCCACCATGCCTGGCCGAAAGTAGCACTTTAAAAGATCGAAATTTTAAATTAAATTGAAGATACTCTATCACAACTTAACATTCTTATGCTGGGTCATCCCTCCTTCCCCTGTACTCAAGCTCCTAGAAATCTCATCTATTTAAACCCGACTCTGCTATTCAAGTAACTTGCAGGTTTTTTCCCCTTAGTGCTATATCTTTTCCTCTCTTCTCCAGGATCCTGCTGGACATCACTTCCTGATACTCTTCTGGCACCTCAACATGACCCACATCAAATTAGTTATCTTTGCACTGTTTTTGTATTGTGTATTTCGGTCAAAGGGGTTTACCATTAATTTTCTTAAGAGTAAAAGATTATAGTCTTATTTAATCTTTCTTTTTTCTTTTCTCCTTCCCCCAATTTCCTGTTGATTCTATCTCTAACACCTATCTGGCATCATTCATGAGGATACTTTGCAAAACGAGGATTATGAGATAAGGTTCTGTGGTAAGCAGGGAGCCAAAATAAGAATCCCAGAGTTTCTTGCCTCCCTGGTGTACACACCTGGTAAAATCCCCTTCCCTTGAGTGTATATGAGACTATGAATATGATAGATACCACATCCCCGAGTAGGTTACTTTATACAGCAAAATGGAAGAGAAGTTTGTTTATATAATTTAGGCTGCAAATCAGTTGATTTTGAGCCAATCAAGGGAAGATTACTCTGGGTGGGCCTGACTTTATCAGGTGAAAGCCTCTAAACCAGGAACTGGGCCCTTCTCCTGCTGGAAATGAAGTCCTCCTTGACAATGTAAGCAGCCATTTTGTATTTGGGTCCATGCGAGGGCCATGTGGCCATGAATTTCAAGTGACTTCTAGGAGCAAAGAGTGGCTCTTGTCTGACAACTAGCAAGAACAGAGATCTATAACCACAAGGAAATAAATGCTACCAACAACCACATGAGCTTGGAAGAGGACCCAAGCTCCATATATAAATGCAGCCTGGCTGGCACCTCAATACTGCGTTGTGCGACTCAGCAGGGGACCCAGTTAAACCGCACTTGGACTCTTGACTCACAAAAACGGTGAAATAATAAACTCAGGTTGTTTTAAGCACTATGTTTTAATTTTTAATTTTTATGGATATATAATAGTTGCACATATTTATAAAGTAAGCCACTAAATTTGTGTTTATTTGTTATGCAGCCATAAATAACAATATAGGTTCTCATTATCTTTTGCTTTGGATCAGTGCAGTAACCTTCAAACTAAGCTCTCTTAGCTCATCCGTCTCCATGAAATCCTACGTAACAGAGCCAAAGTCATCTTCCTTATCCTACATAAGACAGCCAAAGTAATCTTCCTTATAAACAGACTATGATGTAACCTGCATGAGATAGGGGATTTGTCTTGTTCAAAACTGTGTCTCTAGAAGAACACTAACATTTATGCATGTTATAAATATTGACTGATGGACTGATAGAATAAATATCATCCCTCCTACACATACATCAAAACCTTTGCTGGTCCCTTGCCTACAGAGACATCCTCCTGATACAAGAAGAGGAAAGGTATATAATAAAATGCTTCAGCATATAGGTTCTAGAGTAAAACCTTGGGTTTAGATTTCAGCTCTAATATTTCCTAGCTTTATGATCTCTTGGAATATGTATGACTTCCCTACGCTTCAGTTTTCCAATTTATAAAACATGAATAATTTTTTACCACTCAAGACTGTATTGAATAGTAATAAGACAATGCTTTTAACATATTTTTACAGTGCCTGGCCTATGCAATGGATCAACAAGTATTATTTATGATTATAACATTTAAGGCCCTTTACTATCTACCTTTCCCTCCTGTCCTCCAGCCTTATGAAGCTGCCACCCTTGTGTTCCCTGCCTTTAAAGCGTGATGGAGAGTGAGATGCATGGACAGTTTTAAAGTGTCCAGTTCTACCCATCCCCTGCTAAATGACCTTGAGGAAGTTTCTTCGCAGCCTCAGTATGGTTATCTGAGGAATGGGGCTAATTTTTATACATAGTTCTCAAGTTTGTATTGAGTCGATCTCTGCATTAGTCAGTCACATTGAATAGTAACCAAATATTGGTCATTGAGGTCACTTACTACAGGGACAATATAATTGACATCTTTCATAACATTATGAAGACCCATGGAAAACTTTTTATTTTCTTAATATTAGAAATAGTTGTGTTGGTACTGAACAGTCAATGGTTGTTACTGTTTTTATCTGACCAGGCTTTTCTCTTTGAATTAGCTTCTAATTGAGATAATCTGTACTAGCTCTAGTTCAGACCTTGTTCATTGTCTCTGTGTATTTCCTTTTTTCTCCTTACAAATTTCTAATTTATGTTTTCTTGCTACATTTTGGTAAGTTACCTTAAATTCATTCTTAAAAAAATAAAGGTATAAGTAAGTATGTTAAAACCTTCCATGGTTGTTACATATATAACTAGCAGTAATTCTGTGTCATTTGTGTGAGGGTATGTGTGTGTTTTCATGGTGAGAGTTAACAAATTATGTAAGAAACACTGACATTGGAAAACTGATTTAAAAAAACAACTTGCAAAATTTCATCAAATGAGTCTCATTTCTTGCATTGAACCGATCATAGAAGCAATTCATAAAAAAGCAAATATAGTGATTCTTACATCACCCATTTAAAGTATCCCAAATGCTATAGCATAAGGAAGTACATGTGCTAGGCAGCCTTGAAGTTAATGAACTGATGTTGATGTTAAAACTGGTGCACTCTTTTCTCCTGGAGGTACGTCTGAATCTATGCCACAGCCAGCCACTTTTTCATCAGATTCCATTTGAAAGTCAATTGATGAATCAGCCCTGATGCCTCGTTGAACATAATGTCGAGAAGCGAGATTTCTGTACTCTATTGAAGTGTTTAAGCAGCATCAAACAAGCACACACATCAGTGGAAATATCGGTGAAATCATTTGTCAACAATTTTATAAAGAACACAGTTGACTTCCTAATTTCTCCACTGTTTGGGTTGCTATAGTCTAATAAAACATGCTTCTGCATGGAGACATACTGATACTTCATGCAAAAGTGATCAGAAGTCTGAACTGAAATAAAATTATATTTGTCCCTGTTTAAAGATATTCAAATACTACTTCAGTTCACAGACTTAGAAGTGAATAACTTCTTTATGACCTTATTGAATGAGGATGTGATTAATGTACCTAAAGTCACACTTATGTTGGATTGGGGGACTGACCATGCTGTGAGATCTTTAGCAAGAAAATTGAGATCTCTTCTGGTTAGCTTCGAATGGCTATACTTTGTGCTAGCCATCACTGACTTGCACTTAAAAAGATAAACTGTAGGTGTAAGCAGCAAATATCAAGCCCTCTTAGGCTATATTCTTCCATTTCTTTTTTTTTTTTTTTTTTTGAGTCGGAGTCTTGCTCTGTCACCCAGGCTGGAGTGCAGTGGTATGATCTGGGTTCACTGCAATCTCTGCCTCCCAGGATCATGCCATTCTCCTTCCTCAGCCTCCCGAGTAGCTGGGACTACAGGCTCCCGCCACCACGCCCGAGTAATTTTTTGTATTTTTAGTTGAGACGGGGCTTCACTGTGTTAGCCAGGATGGTCTCGATCTCCTGACCTCATGATCCGCCCGCCATGGCCTCCCAAAGTGCTGGGATTACAGGTGTGAGCCACCGTGCCCGTCCCCATTCCTTCTTTTTCTTAATATTTTTCCATTTCAAGGTCACAACTACAATACCTTATATATCCAATATTAGTAATGAGAACATCTGTGTTGCACTGATATTGTTAAATTGGCATTCGGTAAAATGAAACCATTCCTTGCAGTAGTGGGTGAGAACTTGCCTTTCACCTAGAGCCAAGTTCATTACAAATTCATGCTCACAGCCCAGAGAAAAACAGGTTTTTATGAGGTTTCAACAAGTAATATATCTGCATGATGGGTTGTTTCAAGAAACTAAGCAAATGAAAATGTCAGTTTGCAGAAACTGTCAAAACGAACATAACCTAATTTAGAATTGCTGCTTATTTAATAAACCACCAGTAGCCCTTCCAGAGAGAGTCCTGCCAATCTTGCAAAGTACTCATTCATCTTGCATTTAAGTTTGTAGATACCCTAGGCTCTGCCAATGGGAAAAGGACATTAATTAGATACTGCAGTCAATTATTAAACAGCTGCAAGCATAGTTAGTGCCTTTAGCTATGAAATGCTGTAAGCCTTCATATGAATATACATTGATAGGTCAGCATGGGACCCCAGTGTGTATGCAGTTATAAAACAGTGTGCATCACTGTATGCTTTGCACATGGCACATCCTCACAACGTACATATCGATAAGTAGTTATAATGTATGTTCTATGTGTTTGAATTGCATGTTACCCACTTAAGGTAGGTTCTTATTTGAGGCCCTTAGTGTTTGCATAGTAAGAGCCCTGAATGCTACTGCTTTGCACAGTAACGTGTCTTTATAGACATTACCTCTGACTTCATATTTTATGGTTGTTAGTTATTGTGAAACAAATGTGTCTGACTGCCACTGGACAATGCTGCTTCAATAGAGTACACACATTAAATGTATGACATTTGAAACTAGCAGAGGAGGACCTCTGAAGGAGGTAGGGCAGGGGATGACAAGAGTGTGGGAGGAGGAGAGGTGTAAGGATAGGTATTATGAATGAAAAAAATAATCATGCATTTTTAATTGCATAGAATAATTTGATTTCAAGTTTCAAAGACAAACTGAAAAAGAATGTAATCAATTCTCTGCATGTTGGCACAACAGAAATTTATGGGGAGACTGTGGAGAAAACGAAATGAGAACAGCTGAATGAAGTCAATCGCTGTGATGTGGAGCCTTCCTTTTTGTTGAGAATGGAAAAGAGTGAAAACGCACAGTGCACCGGATTTGGCAGCAAGCTGTGTTTTCTCAGTATGGTAGATCTGTATTGCTCATGACTATTGAGAAAGACCTACACACCTGCTTCTGTTATTCTCAAGCTGAATGATGATGACAGAGTTTATAAATGGCCTTTCTTTCCTCTCTGTTAATGTTTCCTCATATGTGGGAGAAGGTAGATTATCTGGCTATCTACATATCACCTGGAATTGTTACACCACGCAGTGAATGTTTAAGAAATGAGAGTGGATGGTTTTGGTTGATGGTTTTAGTTAGCTACAATGTTTTCAACATCTTTAATCATATTATCCAGACTTCTTGTTTGTTCTTCCTTTATTACCTATTGATTATTGTAATTTTGGCTCCATATGCCTGTTACCTAGAGTCACATTGATACATTTTTGTCATCATGTGACATTGCTTTCCCTCAATCTCATATGCCATTTCTAAATCTCATTCTTGCTTTACTGTTTACTCGATCACGTCCAAATCTGGGAATCACTCTCTCATCCAACGTAACAGCAGCCCCTCACATGGATCCTTTGCTTCTGACTTGCCTTGATTTATTTGTAGCCATTAGAGATCACCAAGACCCAATTTGGTCATCCATTATGTTTGGGAGGGCAGGAATATTATTTTAGTTATATATTCAGTGACTTACAATTGTTTATCACAAACCTAAAGTTCCCCGTAGTAAGCACTGGACCTGTTTCAGGTACATTGTCAATTGTAGAAGGTAGTTGTGGGCATGAACAAAATGTTAGAGATGTCAGAGGCTGATGTGGCTGTCTTTAGAGGTAGAGTCTTATTGGAATATGACCTAGAACTTTATCTTCAAAGCAAAACAAAGAAATGGATAATCACTTCTTTTCCTTATCAATGATCTCTTATTATCTACTGAATTAGTATTGCAAATTATCATTGAAAGAGGGTTTCAAGAAATGTGGTTTTAAACTATCTTTTTCATTTTTCTCTAGATTTTAAAAAGCTTTCTTTAAAAAGATGACAACCTTTAAAAGTAACTTTTAGATACCCTATATGCCTTCCATTCTAAAGAAATGAAAATATTGATATTAAAACATTTTTCTCCATGATCTGTGTTAAAATGTCCAGTCTGACTCATTCAATACTAATCTATGTGGAATTTACTTTGGGTAGTCTAATGTTTGTTGCAGAAAGTGAAGTATATGTCTTCCTTACCATAAGTACTGCTTTCTTATGTGATAGAAAACTGTGACAACTAAATTACGTTACTTTAAAAAATATTCTTTAAATGGAGGCCTTTTTGAATTCCATACCACATTCAATTTCCAGTGAATCAAATGGCAAGTTGAAAATAAGTAGTGTGCATTAGATTTGTATTGCTGGAGTCACAAATTACCAAAGGCTTAGTGGCTTAAAACAAGATAATTTTATTATCATACTGACACAGGTCTTACTGGTCAAGGTCTCAGCAGGACTGTGTTTTGTTCTGGAGGCTTTAGGAGAGAATCAGTTTCCTTGCCTTTTGCAACTTCTAGAGTAAGTTTGTGCAACCTGCGGCCTGTGGGCTGCGTGCAGCCCAGGATGGCTTTGAATACAGCTCAACACAAATTTGTAAACTTTCTTTAAAACATTGTGAGATTTTTGTGTTTTGCCATGTTTTTTTTTTTTTTAGCTCATCAGCTATCATTAGTGTTAATGTATTTTATGTGTGGCCCAAGACAATTCTTCCTCTTCCATTGTGGCCACGGGAAGCCAAAAGATTGGACACACGTGTTTTAGAGGCTTACCACATTCTCATGACTTATGGCACCTTTCTTCAATCTTTAAAGTCAGTAACATTACATCTTTCTGATCCTTCTTCTGTAGCCATATTTGCCTCTCTGACTCTTCTGCTTCCTTCTTCCACTTAAGAATGGTTATTATTAAATTGGATCCGCCTGGATAATCTAGGCTTCTCTTCCTTTAAGGTCAGTTGATTAACAATATTATTTCCGTCTGAAACCTTATTGCCCCTTTACTGTGTAGCCTAAAATATTCACAGGTTTTGGGGATTAGGACATGGATCTTTGTGGGGGGAGGCATTATTCTGCATACTACATAGTAGTATATAGGTACATAATTTTTTTTTTTTTGAGACAGAATCTTACTCTGTGGTCCAGGCTGGAGTGCAGTGGCATGATCTCCACTCACTGCAACCTCCGTCTCCCAAGTTCAAGCGATTTTCTTGCCTCAGCCTCCCTAGTAGCTGGGATTATAGGCGCACGCCACCATGCCTGGCTAATTTTTGTATTTTTAGTAGAGACGAGGTTTCATCATGTTGACCAGGCTGGTCTTGAACTCCTGACCTCAGGTGATCTGCCCTTCTCGGCCTCCCAAAGTGCTGGGATTACAGGCTTGAGCCACCTCACCCGGCCTTTTAAGTATACTTATACCTAGGTTTGCACATGAAAATAAGCACCACTATTTTAGATTATGGACGTTTTAATTTTCATCCTTGGCACTAGGTTTTTACTTATAAAATTAAAGTAAATCAACCTGATTACATGCTGTGTACTTTGAATCCATTTGAGGCCTACAAATTGTTTGTAAAAAACAATTGCTTTTGTCCAACTGCTTTTTTTTTCCCAACTGCATATATGATTTATGGAATTTGATTATAAGATCATGGAATTTTTCTCAAGCAAAAGTCAAGCTTTCTGACATTAATACATGAAGCACATTCCTGAATGATACTCCAGATTTTAAAAAGAGTAAAGGCAAAAAATTGCTAATGTCTCCAAACATTTTCCTGTGAGCCACTAACTATTGCTAATGTTTCCTTGACAAGTGAAGAAAGCAATTATTTTCTTAAATATTCTGTCAAATGGTACTATTTTCTTCAGGGCCAATTCTAAATTCCGAAATTCAGGGATTAAGAGCAAGCTCTCAATAACTCTCATCCAGAATTTATAGTGTCCATGAAACTTTATGTGCAATACAGGAATATTTTATATTTTGGGGTTAAGAGTTGCAATAGTTTGGATGATTCCTCTGCAAACTGAAACTAATAGAGTCATACAATACAGGACCATATTCTTAAGGTAAATATACCATATAATAAATGAAAGAAATGGATTTTGGTAACTCCCTTTCAGGCTGAACTAAGTAAGCAGTTCTTCACACAAAGACACCATGATACAGTGATAAAAATGGTGAGTTAGGATACAAGAAACTTGGTTTCTGGTCCTGGCTCTATGTCTAATTATTGCATCCTTTTAAACAAGTTAAAGGATAGGTTTTTTCCTCATTTCTCTCATTTAAAAAATGAGTTTAGGGTCGGGCGCGGTGGCTCAAGTCTGTAATCCCAGCACTTTGGGAGGCCGAGACGGGCGGATCACAAGGTCAGGAGATCGAGACCATCCTGCCTAACACGGTGAAACCCCGTCTCTACTAAAAAACATAAAAAAAAACTAGCCGGAATGATGGTTTCCAGCTGCATCCATGTCCCTACAAAGGCCACAAACTCATCCTTTTTTATGGCTGCATAGTATTCCACGGTGTATATGTGCCACATTTTCTTAATCCAGTCTGTCACTGATGGACATTTGGGTTGATTCCAAGTCTTTTTTATAAACCATCATTCTTAGGAAACTATCAAAAGAACAGAAAACCAAACACCGCATGTTCTCACTCATAGGTGGGAACTGAACAATGAGATCACTTGGACTTGGGAAGGGGGACATCACACACCGGGGCCTATCATGGGGAGGGGGGAGGGGGGAAGGATTGCATTGGGAGTTATACCTGATGTAAATGAGGAGTTGATGGGTGCTGACGAGTTGATGGGTGCAGCACACCAACATGGCACAAGTATACATATGTAACAAACCTGCAGGTTATGCACATGTACCCTAGAACTTAAAGTATAATAATAAATAAATAAATTAATTAATTAATTAAAAAAAAATAGCCAGGCGAGGTAGCGGGCGCCTGTAGTCTCAGCTCCTCGGGAGGCTGAGGCAGGAGAATGGCGTAAACCCGGGAGGCGGAGCTTGCAGTGAGCTGAGATCCGGCCACTGCACTCCAGCCTGGGCGACAGAGCGAGACTCCGTCTCAAAAAAAAAAAAAAATGAGTTTAAGAGGAATTATCCCTGAAGTCCCGGATCATTCACAGCTTCTGTGACGTTATAATCCCAGTTTTACATGGCCACCACATGCCTCACATTATCTGTTGTGGCTCCTGGAAAAAAAGAGGGGGTGTGAGCAAAAAAAGGAAATACAGCAGGGAGATGTGATATGACAAAGATCTTGCTACCACAATTGTTGGAAACAGAAAGCTTACTCAATCGCTGAGAGCTAAAAAGGGCTCTTTTGCACATCTCCTTGCTACTTTACTGTTTTCTGAGTTCAATTCCAATGGAAATGGTAAATGTGAAGGGGCCTTAAAAAGAAATAACATCAGGATGTTTTACTATAGTTCTGCCTTATTGTATATGGAATAGACTTGATACTAGAAAGTTGACAGCAAAGTGAAATTCTCTATATAACATTTATTTTCCCAACTGCTTTTTTAAAACTGAAACTGCACTCCCAGGGGAATATAAATGATCCCACAAGGTGCAGTAAAAGTCAGAGAATGCTATTGCAGTAGGGACAAGATGGCCCAGAGGCACTATCTACCCCAAACCCACATTTAACTGATGCAGACCTGCAAACAGAGAGGCTTCATGATTCACTCAAGGTCAAGAAGCCAGTTAGTTACAGAGTCTGAGTTGAGGCTGTGTTTACTATTTCCCACCATCAAGGTTCAACTTTTCCTAATTGAATTGCGTATGATTACATACAGTGTTAAAAAGGATTTTTTCTGTTAACTGTTGACTATATTAACATCAGTCACTAATTTTAATAATAGTACTTAATTGATGCTTTGTATGTGCTAAACACTCTTATAGGTGTTTTATTCAATATAGTTTTATTAACTCATCTAATCATCCCAAGAATTCTGTGAGATAATTTTAAGTATACTCCTACTTTACAGGAGGGACACCCATGCCCCATTTAAAGATGACATTTGAACTTAGACACTTTGGCTCCAAATCCAGTGTTCCCAATTGTGCTATAATGCCTCTGAACTTAAATGCTATAAGAAAAATGAAACATTGTATGCAGCTTTAGATGTATAACATTTTATAACTTGAGGCTCATTCATTCAACATGTAGTGATTAAGCATCTTTTATATGTACAGGGATTTACCAGGTGTTATAAGGGCTACCAAGGATAATGTAATTGAGAATTCTAGTATGTATGAAAAAATGGTGTAATTCAAAGTATAATGAATAGCATTAATAACGGTTCTTAGATATTACATATTTAATATGGGCCAGGCTTTGTGCTAGACACCTTGCATATATTATCTCGTAATTTTCACTTCAGTCATTAAGCCAAGTCATGTTTTTCCATTTTATAAATGATGAAACAGATGTGAATAGATAAGCGACTTACCCATACTTACAAAGGAAGTGACAGAATTGGTATTCAAATCTAGGTCTGTGTGAATAATAACCTCATTTTATTTCTACTACTCTGCTTTAAATTGAAAACCCCAGTCCTATCAAAAGAACACGCAGGGCTCCTCTCCAGGCCCTGCTGGGAGGCTTACTGCTGAATGCAGGGCCAGAATCCATTGTGGCTTCTTTTGGCACAGATCTTACATGTTCCCGGTGGAGGGGGGGCGGGTATCATCTCCTCATATATGGTAATGAGGAGAAATCATGGAGTTCATCTCCAGTCTTTCTGTTTAGGCTTTGGCCACCAGTGGAATTTAAGAGTAGAGTATTGGCCGGGCGCGGTGGCTCAAGCCTGTAATCCTAGCACTTTGGGAGGTCGAGACGGGTGGATCACGAGGTCAGGAGATCGAGACCATCCTGGCTAACATGGTGAAACCCCGTCTCTACTAAAAATACAAAAAACTAGCCGGGCGTGGTGGCGGGCGCCTGTAGTCCCAGCTACTCGGGAGGCTGAGGCAGGAGAATGGCGTGAACCTGGGAGGTGGAGCTTGCAGTGAGCCGAGATCACACCACTGCACTCCAGCCTGGGTGACACAGCGCGAGACTCCGTCTCAAAAAAAAAATAAAATAAAAAAAAATAAATAAATAAATAAAAGAGTAGAGTATTGCAAAGTATATTAGGAATATGTTAAGAACCCTTCATTTTGAGTTCATGCTTTGATGCTTCAACATCCTTCTCACTGACCTAATTTTGAGTCCACATTCAAAACCGGCTGAAACCCCCTTGAAAATAAACCCAACAGCTAGTGTCTGGCTCCACAACCACTCATCCTGCTTGGCTTGCTTTCAAATTGCCCAGTAAAATTCACTGGCGCCAGTCACAAGTCCTCATGCTCTCTCTGTTCGTCACCTATTTGGTCAAGCACTCACGCGTCCTGCCGTGGTGTGGCCCTGCGTGGCATACTGTCACCCTCTCTCTTGGACCTGTGAGAATAAGAAATTTCATCCTCTCAAATCACTTTTTCTTTTTCTCCTATGACTGGACCAACTTTCCCATACCTTAACCAACACCTACATTCTTAGAACAGATGGACTGAATGGAGGCGAAGATATGCAACTTCCTAAACTTGTGATTCTAACTTCGAAAGTAATGATTACTTTTTTCTCTTTCCTGCTGCTTTTCTATTTTATCTCTCATTTTTCTAACGTCTTCTCTCTCATCTACCTCTGAGAATCCACTCTACGTAGGATCGGAAGCGTTACCTAATTCAGTCACTCATTTAGGGACTGTAGTGAGTTTCTCCCCTTTCACCAAATAATGATGTAATTTCAGCTCTATGCCTTTTGAGTGACACTCACAGAAAGAGAAGGATTGTATCTCTACCTCTAAAGTGTCTTGAATTGTGAAAGAGTTTCCCTCCTCTCTTCTCTTCTGCTCTCCTACCTTCCCTTTCCTCCCCTCCCATTCCCTCTCCCCGCAACATGTAAACATTGTGTAGTTCCATGCGTGTCCCTGTTATCTATTTGTGGCTAGTGTTAAGGTGACTTACAGCTTAGGGGTATAACTGTATATGTATTATATTCAAATGAAGACTTGTCAAGACAAATACCGTCTTCCTGACACTGATGCATGCAGTCAACACTGGAACAGAAAGTTGATAGCTGCATTAAAATTTTTGCAAATGGCTGCCATAGAAACCTATGCAAGAGTGACTTTGCGCTGAAATATGACATCTCAGGGATCTGTCTGGTGAATCTTTGACACAGAAAGAGAAATAAATTAGAAAGCAATTTTCCACAGAGCGTTTTAGATCCTTAAAACCTGAGTCTCAAAGAACTTGAACAAAGTAACTATTTAGAAAAAGAAAAGGCATTGGTTCTTGGCATTTTTAAATTCATTGAATAGATTCTCCTTAAATGTTAATAGCATTTTGATGGGAGAATTACTCTAATCAGAGCATTCAGCTCACCTCAGAAATGATTTAAAAATTTTATGTTATGCCTGTTAAATATTAAGCTTCTCATTTTCCATTCCCATATCAAAACTGGCATCACATTTCAGAAGTCAAGGTTTAACAGTCAGCAAATAAACATATTTGCAAAACTGTTAAATGATAATTATTTTTGCATTTGATATGCAATTGTATCGACAGTTTATGTATTGAGGAATATGTATTTTATTCACTGAAGATATGCAAGCAATAAAATTTCACTAACCAGACTCCATGGCAAATGAGTTACCTGAGAATTCCAATTTCAGAGGTTCCTCAAACCACTAGAACTTTCATCTTTTTTTTTTTCAGTCTTTTTTTTTTTTTTATTATACTTTAAGTCTGGGATACATGTGCAGAACATGCAGGTTTGTTACATAGGTATGCACATGTCATGGTGGTTTGCTGCACCCATCCATCCGTCATCTATGTTAGGTATTTCTCCTAACGCTATCTCTCCCCTAGCCCCCCATCCCCCAACAGGTCCTGGTGTGTGATGTTCCCCTCCCTGTGTCCTTGTATTCTCATACTTTACCTCCCACTTATGAGTGAGAACATGCGGTGTTTAGTTTTCTGTTCCTGTGTTAGTTTGCTGTAAACGATAGTTTCCAGTTTCTTCCATGTCCCTGCAAAGAACATGATCTCATCCTTTTTTATGGCTGCGTAGTATTCCATGGTGTATATGTGCCACATTTTCTTTATCAGATCTATCATTGATGGGCATTTGGGCTGGTTCCAAGTCTTTGCTATTGTGTACAGTGCTGCAGTAAACATACATGTGCATGTGTCTTTTTAGTAGAATGATTTATAATTCTTTGGGTATATACCCAGTAGTGGGATTGCTGCGTCAAATGATATTTCTGGTTCTAGATCCTTGAGGAATCACCACACTATCTTCCACAATGGTTGAACTAATTTGCACTCCCACCAACAGTGTAAAGGCCTTCCTATTTCTCCACATCCTCTCCAGCATCTGTTTTTTCCTGACTTTTTAATGATTGCCATTCTAACTGGCGTGAGACGGTATCTCCTTGTGGTTTTGATTTGCATTTCTCTAATGACCAGTGATGATAAGCTTTTTTTTTCATATGTTTGTTGGCTGCATAAATGTCTTCTTTTGAGAAGTGTCTGTTCATATTCTTCACCCAATTTTGATGGGGTTGTTTGTTTTTCTCTTGTAAATTTTTTTAAGTTCTTCGTAGATTCTGGATATTAGCTCTTTGTCAGATGGATAGATTGTAAAATTTTTCTCCCATCCTATATGTTGCTTTTCACTTTGATGATAGTTTATTTTGCTGTGCAGAAACTCTTTAGTTTAATTAGATCCTGTTTGTCAATTTTGGCTTTTGTTGCCATTGCTTTTGGTGTTTTAATCATGAAGTATTTGCCCATGCCTGTGTCCTGAATGGTATTGCCTAGGTTAGGGAACTTTCATCTTTCCTAGATGAATCAAACTTGGTTATCCTCAGATACCAAAATAAAAACACCTTCATACACATTTTAGCCCTCATAGAATTCTTCAAAGTCATACTTTCTGACTTAAAGTATAAAATAATTCAAATATAAATTTTCTTTTCTCTTGATGATTCTGCACCGTAGTACTTTTGGGTGTTATTGTAATCTACTGGTGCTTTTGTGTAGATACAAGATACAAGTCGAGAATCAGACTTATTGTCATCTCTTTCTTTTTTTTTTTTTTTTTTTCCGAAGGTAACCTTGTGCAAGATGCCTTTAGCAATCAATGCCTCAAGAAAAAAAGAGATGATTGCCAAGTGTCTAATTAGCCTTCTGTCAGGTCTCCCCCACCGTAGCAACCTATTTACCAACACGCAAACTTGATGCCCACTAACAGTGGAAAAGTCTTAGGCCTTTAGGGGTCACAGTGATGAGGTACAGGTGACTTTTACCCACTCCAGCCCTGATCGCTGATCTACCTCTCATCACCCTTCTAGTCGTGACTTTGAATTACCACCATGCTGCCCGGACAGCTGATGAGGGCATTTTCATAACAGCCAGTATGGCTGCTCTGAAGGATTTCCATGGAATTTTTTCCCTCTTCTTTCAGTTTCCCTCCCTTTTACTTACTTCTATCTCCTGTTGCCACTACAAATTTTGTGTAAAAAGCTGGTTTATGTATAGATTACCAACCCGTCAGAGAATACTTTTGCTTTTAAGCGGGAAACCAAATAATCATAGTGTACTGGGCACTATTTTTTATGGGTTCTCTCTTCTATGTTGTTAGTTTATTACTTGGATTCATTGGGATGCTTCATTCTTCCCAATAAGGTAAGGTTTCCAGCCCTCCTTTTGTAAGCACAATTGTTTTGAAGTCTAGAGCTGTTCCCAAAGATTGAGAGTTCTGAAAGTTTGGCCTTGGGAAGTGGGTGTGGTGGGGGAGAGTAGTAGGTAAACTGGTGTGTGTATATTTGTACTTATTGTTTGCTCAGCAGTAAACATATACTTACTTAATCTGACAAACTGTTTAATTTTAATGTAAGGTGAAACACAGGAAAAGACTCCTATCCCAAAGATGTGAAAAAATAATTTGTTAGGGGAAACAGGAAAGAGCAACTCTATAACCGATGATATATTCATATCTAATTTGAAGTCATATGTTTTTTGTGGAGCACACAAATTAGCTTTGCAAGTTGGTCAGCTATGCCTAGATATTTACTGTAACATATATATATTTTTAAAGCATATATGGCTGCCTTAAAATTAAAATCTGTACCACAAGGAACATTGGATATTAGAAATTATGAAACAATAGGGCTTATACAAAAGAGTTACATTTATTCATTTACTTACTGTTTTTTATTGGCTACATGTGATTAAAAGAAAAATTTTAATATAATCTTGTTATCTCAAAGACAAATGATTCTGTGCTCATCTGGGCATGGGACATGTGACACAGATATTAAAGACACTATAGAGCCATACTGAAATCACACAGACAGACAAATTTTTAAAAAAATTAAAAATAGGGTCAATAGTGGCAAAAAGTAAGCTTGTTAAAAAACAGAATTGGCCGGCTGTGGTGGCTCATGCTTGTAATCCCAGCACTTTGGGAGGCTGAATCGGGCGGATCATGAGATCAGGAGTTCAAGACCAGCCTGGCCAGCAGTGAAACCCCGTCTCTACTAAAATTACAAAAATTAGCTGGGTGTGGTGGCGGGCACCTATAATCCCAGCTACTCAGGAGGCTGAGGCAGGAGAATTGCTTGAACCCAGAAGGAAGAGGTTGCAGTGAGCCAAGATCGTGCCATTGCACTCCAGCCTGGGTGACAGAGCTAGACTCTGTCTCAAAAATAAATAAATAAATAAATAAATAAAAGTGAAGGCATGCAAAATATCCTCTTTGGAGTCTGATTTAGACATCATGGAAGGATAATTATTTGGTGGTGGGGATGACATGGAGATTAAAAACAGGAGAAGGAAAGCCCTATGCAGTTTGGCATTTTAGACCTTTAGTGGAACATACTAGGGTTCTTGACACTTTCTCTCCAACTTGGGGAGGATACTTTTATATTGTAGATAACGTTGTGGAGAGGTAGAAGAACTATTGTGGAGTCTGAAGAAGTAACAAAGTTCTAGATGTTTCCAATTTGCTCTATGTTAGCAAAAGAAAAAGACAAACACAAATAGGAAGTATTGGCCGTGCGTGGTGGCTCTCACTAGTAATCCCAGCACTTTGGGAGGCTGAAGCAGGCAGGTCCCTTGAGGTCCGTAGTTTGAGACCAGCCTGGCCAACATAGCAAAACCCCCTCCCTACTAAAAATACAAAAAATTAGCTGAGTGTGGTGGCGCACGCCTGTAGTCCCGGCTACTTGGGAGGCTGAGGCACAAGAATCACTTGAACCTGGGAGGCAGAGCCAGAGGCTGCAGTGAACCGAGATCATGCCACTGCACTACAGCCTGGGCAACAGAGTGAGACACCATTTCAAAAACAAGAAAAAAGAAAGTGTTAATACAAGTTATATCACAAACAAGATAATATAAAAAGCTATTGCATGTCAGTAAGAAAAGTGCGGGAACTTTCCAGAACGCTCGATGAGAGGTGGAGGAGCCATAACTGCCTGAGCTGCACACAGCTCCGTGCTCCTTTCCACTCCCTCACACACCGGCCTCAGCCGGCACCAGCAGTAGAAGATGGTGAAAGAAACAACTTACTACGATTTACTACGATGTTTTGGGGGTCAAACCCAATGCTACTCAGAAAGAATTGAAAAAGGCTTATAGGAAACTGGCCTTGAAGTACCATCCTGATAAGAATCCAAATGAAGGAGAGAAGTTCAAAGAGATTTCTCAAGCTTATGAAGTTCTCTCTGATGCAAAGAAAAGGGAATTATATGACAAAGCAGGAGAACTGGCAATTAAAGAGGGTGGAGCAGGTGGTGGTTTTGGCTCCCCCATGGACATCTTTGATATGTGTTTTGGAGGAGGAGAAAGAATGCAGAAAGGAGAGGCAAAAATGTTGTACATAAGCTCTCGGTAACCTTAGAAGACTTATGTAATGGTGCAACAAGAAAACTGGCTCTGGAAAAGAATGTGATTTGTGACAAATGTGAAAGTAGAGAAGGTAAGAAAGGAGCGGTAGAGGGCTGTCCCAATTGCCGAGGTACTGAAATGCAAATAAGAATTCATCAGATAGGACTTTGAATGGTTCAGCAAATTCAGTCTGTGTGCATGGAGTGCCAGGATCATGGGGAGCGGAGCAGTGCTAAAGATAGATGTAAAAGCTGTAACGGAAGGAAGATAGTTCGAGAGAAGAAGATTCTAGAGGTTCATATTGACAAAGTCATGAAAGATGGCCAGAAGATAACTTTCCATGGTGAAGGAGACCAAGAACCAGGACTGGAGCCAGGCGGTATTACCATCGTGTTAGATCAGAAGGACCATGCTGTTTTTAGTGAATGAGGAGAAGACCTTTTCATGTGTATGGACATACAGCTGGTTGAAGCATTGTGTGACTTCCAGAAGCTAATATCCACTCTTGACAACCAAACCATAGTCATCACCTCTCATCCAGGTGAGATTGTCAAGCATGGAGATATCAAGTGTGTACTAAATGAAGGCATGCCAGTTTATCATAGACCAGATGAAAAGGGTCGCCTAATCATCGAATTTAAGGTAAACTTTCCTGAGAATGGCTTTCTGTCTCCTGATAAACTGTTTTTTTCTGGAAAAACTCCTACCCGAGAGGAAGGAAGTGGAAGAGACTGATGGGATGGATGAAGTAGAACTGGTGGACTTTGATGCAAATCAGGAAAGATGGCGCCGATATAATGGAGAAGCATATGAGGATGATGAACGTCATCCCAGAGGTGGTGTTCAGTGTCAGACCTCTTGGCCAGTGAACAACACTCACTGCTGGCATTTATTGTGCAGTAGTGAATAAGTGAAGGACTGTAATCATAATATGCTCACTACTTGCTCTTGTTTTTAATATTCAACTGTAGTAGTGTTTTAAAAAGTTAAATGAAGAATAAACGCAAATATAAAAGCTCTGACTTTGCCCTGTATGTATGATGACTTCAGTGTGCAAGATGAAGTTTATTACGTGTAAAAACTACAAAGAAGTTCCCCTAGCATTTGTAGGCCAAACCTTGTAATTGACTTTAACTATGTACGTGGACAAGCTTAGACTGAAATTCTAGGTATATGTATTGGCTTTAGTGTAGGACCCTTCATTGTTAAGCTACGAAAGTAAAACTCTGTATTTAACTGGCAATGAGGAAAAAAAAAATTGTAGAGAAGTATTCGTCTTTATACTTCTTTGTATTAAATGGGATTCATTGTAATGCCTTTGCATTCATTCTATTGCCTCAACTGTTAGTTGAAGACGGCGTAATATATAATTTATCCTGTAGTATCAGTGGTAAAAATGATACCTTTCTGTGGGAGGGTTTTACCATAATATACTGCTTCTTGAAGGCTTGCACTTCCAGAATTGTGTTTCCTTCTGCTGTGCCATTCATATATATATGTATATATCCATATATATCTTGACTAGTCCTGGTCATTTGCCCTCCTCCTTGTCTGTGTATCATGATAAGCCCGAGTAGTGACTTCAGAGCTGGGTTACGTAGAAAGTAAAGTGAAAACACCTTTAAGTGTAGAAGTAATTTGCATAAATAATATAGGAAGGTGTTCTTTAGGTATGTTACAGGATTACTTTAAACCATTTGACTTACGCTCCAAAGTAATGTTGGTAGTATAGCAAATTATGATGAATAGCTTTAATTGTATGTTTAAAAGTCTCATATGTTCACATGCTTCAATTGGTATCAGAATTTAAGCAATTCTTGAAAAAAAAATAAGAAAAGTTCAACTCAATGCAAAAACGCCTATATGATATGAATAGACAGCTCATAGGAAAGGAAATTCAATTGACTTTGAAATATATGAAAATATATTCAACCTCATTGGTAACAAAATAAACATAAATTAACATTAAATATTTTACTCATCGGATTAACAAAGTTAAAAAATGTTGTAGAGAATTAGGTGTTCGTACACCGCTGATGGGAATTTAATTGTTAGAGTCTAAATTCAGGTACGTCAGCAATACCTATCAAGAACAAAATGATGTATACTCTTTTGGCAATTCTCAAATTTATCTTGCAAACGTACTCATTCATGCCATCTCATACTCATTCATACACATTCATGTCATTGTGTGTCTGTGTGTATGCAGCCATTGTGTTCTAAATTGCATGAGATTGGAAATATACATCAATGGAGGACTAGTCAAGAAAGTTACAGGTCATTCACAGAAGAAAGAGACTATTCTATGTCTATTAGTATGAAAAGAACTTAAAAAGGTATCATTAAATGAAATAGTAGAGGATTCGAAACAACGGGTATAGTATGTTATTTCTTGGAGCAAAGAATACACATATTGTGATAATGGAATATCTCTGGCCTGTTTATCCTTGGGTTAGGCTAAGGGATTGTCTCTAGGGAGGGGAACTCCCTAGAGTCTGCTGGGGAAATTGCATTGGGTCAAAAATTTTAGTTTTCAATTTACACAGTTTTATAGCTTTTACATTTTATATCTTATGGCCAACTCACAGGAATACTTAAAACTAAAGGGATTCGAGGAAATTATGAATTCTAATAATTTATTTTGTCTGTGACTATTACTGTGTATTGAGCTAGAATTATTTTTGTTGTGTTAAGAATCTGGTAATAGTGAACATGAATCATGAGAGAAAAAATTTTCACAGATATTTTGAGATCTAACTGAGATCATTTGATAGTGTTTCCCTGATTAATATTCTTAAATGATTATGGAGTGGGTGTTGTGACGTAGAAATGCAATAACCCATTACCGTATCTCGTTTACACCCCATTAACACTGACGGCACTCTATGTTACTTTATTTTCAATTTTTTTTCCTTCAGAGTCTCAGTTATTTAACCATTTTCCAATTAGTAAGTGATATATGAATCTGACTCACATTCTGTATTCAGAATAATGAAGATCGAAATATGTATTTCTTATTGCAATTATAGATTACAGTAGTGAAAAATGGACTTCAGAGTATGAAAAAGTGGAGAGCAAGTCAAAATCTTATATGAATATGAGAGAACATTTTAGTTATAATTAGAAAGCCCCAGTGGCCTAATTTTCCTCATTAATGCTGGGGGATATTTTTGAAAAGTATGTAGAAGTTAAGGTACCAATTGCCAAAACAGTGAAATAAAGAAACAGTGTAAGAAAGAAAGATAAATGAAATTCCCATGTATTACGCAATTTACATCAAAGTATTTTTCTAATTGGTATTGTAAAATGTTATATAGGAAACTTTACACATCATCTTATATATCTCTTTACTTGAAGTGTTAAAGTGATTTCCCACATAATAATTCAGAAAATTACGTATAACCTGACAAAACTTAGACCTGTAGACTCTAGTTGTATGTAGAAACTGCCAATAACTGCTAATTCATTCTCTTAAATGTACCCCAATCTATATCTTGTTTACTGGGAATAGCACCTTCTTCTCTTTCTTTGGACTTTATTTCACTGGAAAAATAAGTCCTAAAAGGAATAACAAAGAAAACTACAATTGAGAAATAGAAACAACAACAACAAAAAGTTTAGCTAAATAATTAAAGATATTTGATGAGCATCCTGGGGATATCAAAGTTAATGAATTTGAGTGAGTAGGATGGGCATTCATCTCTGATTCCCACCTTTCAGAAGAATGAAGAAAGCATTAAACCGTGAAACTATGGCTTGTGAAGAGTTCCGAGGGCCAGTTTACTGAATACTGAGAACGCCAGTTTTTTAAGGCTTCTCATTACCTTTTAGCATTTGGAACCCAAAGTAGAGAATGATTGCTTCTGAAATAACGAGAGGTCATTTCCTCTTCCTTCAGATATCTTCGCAAGTGTTCTTTCATTCCTTATGCTGCATGATATGTAAGATAAGATTTATTTTTCATCATTGTATCATTAAAAATAAGAAGCTTTCTGCAAGGTAAAAGAAGAGTATTCAGATAAAAACAGGAGTTTACTTTGATACTTCCATGTAAACTCCTGTTTGTATCAGCAGTGGTATCTTGGCTGTTGTCCAGCGGTTTAATTGGCTCTTGTTTGCCTAATCTCCTATAACATATAATGTTATTACAGAATCGTAGGACTCCAAAATTTCCCATCAGACAAAACAAGCCTTTTAATGAGAATCACTTTGTTTTACCTGGCATTTGGCTTGGTTTGAGCCACCTCAATCCCATCTCACTTGTGAGCAATGCATTATTTTTCCTAATAACCATGCTAATTCTAAGCCAGGAAACATTTTTTTGGATCATTTCTTTTCTGGAATGATTCAAAGTTCAGGAAAGTAAAATTGGGAAGGAATTTAAATTAAGCTGAGATGGGAAGAAGACATAATTAAATTGGACTTTATTACCTCTGTTTTGCAACTAGGTTGATGTTAATTGGTATCTCGAAAGACAGAGCACTATAACATTTGCTGTTTTTGAATTTACATTAATTTATTCTTCAATAATACGTCAGCGTATGTAATTTGTCTAAATTCTGTATCTTTTATTTATCCATTTAGTAGTTCTTACATTCAGCCAATATTTGGTGAGTGTATGTTGTGTTTAAGGCACTGTTCTAGGCACTGTTAATAGAGTAAAGCAAAACAAACCAACAAACTCAAAATAAAGTCCTAACTGTAATGGAGCTTATCGTTCAGGTAGTGAAAACTGTTTTAAGAAAAATAATATATGGGAATAACAGTAGACTTTGTATACAAGGGTAGGTCAGTTATATTTATATACCCATACACACAAATACATGTATGTATTCACATCCATATATATCTACATAGATATAGATTATAATGTTATAGGATGTCAAAAAGAATCTTTTTGATAGGCTGACTTTTGAGAGAATTAAAAGGAAGAGAAGGGGCAAGACATGTAGCCATATGGACAAAAGGAAATGACAGGCAGCACACAGGAAGTTGCAAAAGCCTGAAGTGAAAGCATGTTTTGTGTTTAAGGGGCAACAAAGAGTGATGTGAGCTGAGGGAATATGCTAGAAGAGGAGATGAGAGAGACAAGGTGGGAGTGGAAAAAGTTCAGTAGGACTTCAGTGACAAATATTTAGGAATGGATTTTGTTAAAAAACATGTATACATTATCGTGGTTAAAGATGGAAGCAAATATAGTGTAGAGAAACCTAATATGTTTCTGTGGTTGATCACTAGATTTCTCTATCAGTTTCCTACTAGCCAGGGCATAAAGGGTAATAAAGATGTTGTATGTCTGGTTAAATACACCTTTTTTTTTTTTTTTTTTGAGACAGAGTCTCGCTTAGTCGCCCAGGCTGGAGTGCAGTGGCGTGACCTCGGCTCACTGCAAGCTCCGCCTCCCGGGTTCATGCCATTCTCCTGCCTCAGCCTCCCGAGTAGCTGGGACTACAGGCGCCCGCCGCCTCGCCCGGCTAATTTTTTGCATTTTTAGTAGAGACGGGGTTTCACCGTGTTAGCCAGGATGGTCTCGATCTCCTGACCTCGTGATCCGCCCGCCTCGGCCTCCCAAAGTGCTGGGATTACAGGCGTGAGCCACCGCGCCCGGCCAAATACACTTTTTAAAGCAAGCAAGTATACCAATTACTTAGGGAAATTGAAACAAAATTACAAAACTATCGTTGCTCTTGCTTGTCTTCTTTGTTAGCCACACAAATGCGTCCTCTTTAATTTGTTGTTGTTTTGGTTCTTCAGTTTTTATTAAATAAATTTCCACACTTGAGACACTGTGTAATTTCATCTAGTTTTATACAAGGTTGTAGATGATACAATCTTATGTCATTTTTAAATTGTCCACTGCGATACTGAAATTTTCATCACTTGCCTTCAAATATGAGTATGTTTTTATTTCAATCCCAAGATTCAAGTATACAAATCCAGTGTTTTTTAATGGAAAGAACATATTAAAGTCTTCATATACCAAGAGAAAGATTACTTCTCTTAGAATACTGATTGTCTCTTACAACCACTCTCTTATAAGTAATTTTATAAACTCTTACATTGGGACTATTGTAGTTTCTTATTGATCGGGTAAATGTTTTCTCATGTCTATAACAATTCGAGGTAAAATACACTACAATCCCCAGAAATAAACTATATTTTCTAGTACTAAAATCATTATTCTAGTAATTTTTAAAAATAATGTTTGTTATTGTCCATTATCTGAGAGATACCTCTCATTCCCGCTCTCCAAAATGACAAGAAAATGAAATAACATGTCTAACATTATTGTTACCTAATGTTTATAAAAATAGATAAACCCAAGAAACATATTGAAAAGTGTTAATTGTATGAAAAGTTGGATAAGAGAAAAATATCCCTTATAATGAAAATCAGTCATGCTAGATGATAAAGTGGTGAGATTTAAACAATTTTCTGGGCATTGTATTCTCAAATGGATAATGATTTAAGCAAATAGATTAAAAATAGTATAAAGTAATGCAATAGTAAAATAAGCATGTTGAGTAGGAATAGTTAAGTTTTAGATAACAAAAGGCAGAAGACAAATTAAATCAAAATAATGTAGAGGCAAGACAATGAAAGCTAAGTAGTCTATGGAAAATTGTTAGGAGGCCTGAATTAATTAATGATGATAATAGTAATAACTAACGTATATATGTAGTGACAGGAATCGATCAAAGTGTTTTACACAAACTCCTCATTTAATTGGCACCACAACTCCTTTAGGTTGGTATTATTATCATTTCCATTTTATATATGATGAAACTGAGAGCACCTAGAGGGTTAACCGGTTCCTACTACTCAAAGGCTTTGGGATATAAAGTGTTCAGTGATTAATGTGTTTGATAAAGTTGACGATTTGGGGTGCATCATTTTATATCAACAGTAGTAGCTGGACCTGTCAGGAGACCAGGGAAGAGATTATTAGAAAACCCTTGAAAGAAAGTAGGACCTTTATCAGGAACTGAACGTGGAACTATAGATTTAGGTGGTGTAAATGTCTTAGGGGACCTGAAAAATGGCAGGAATTTAGGTGAAAGATGAATAGGTGAGTAGCACCAGTTGAATGTATAGTATCAATGAAAGTCACATTTAAAGATATTTAGCCATAAAGCAAATGGACTTGTTATTTAGTGAGACTTAAAAGGTAAATCAGTAAGTTGAGAAAATCTCATCTACAATGGGAAAATATAATTGAGCTTAGATTGGATATAAAAGGGCAGAAGTGGAGAGCTAGATCTATGTGTATTTATCCAGGATTTGTTATGAGCACAGAGAAAATGTAGGAAAAGAAATTCAACAACTGAAATAGCAAAAATTTAAATGAATCTAAACAAAGAAAGCTGCTTATATTAGATATGTTTTCTGGAGAAAGATATAGGTGTCCTGTCTTAGTAAAATAGGAAGTAGAAAAAATGCCACCATCTTTCAAAATTTAATATTTTCTTGCTACAATTTATGTTTATGATTTATAGTTATGGATATGATACTCTATTAAGAGGCATCTTATATGAAACAATTATCATATCCATTGCAAAACAGAATACATATAAATATTTCTGTGCATATGTGTAGATGGGTTTGTGTGTATGTGAGAGGGAATAAAGAGGTGGAGGGAGAGAGAGAGAGAGAGACAGAGGCAGCAATTTCTAAGTATTTTTAAACATGGAGGGTTATAAGATTTTATTCATGGAGAAAAAGTCATGTTGCAGTTCAAGCTGTATGCATTCATACAGTGGACTACTACTATGATGAAACTGGAGAACAAGTCAAAACACTTGAGTGGAAGCAGAATAATCATACACAAGACAGATGAGATATTCCAAAGTCACCTTGAAATGAATATAAAATTGTTGTTGGCAGTTTGACAGTGACAGGAGTCAAGAAATGATGCTGCTGTGAAACCACAAAAGATGCAATTGATATTTTAATCTCAAATACCATGTCTGAGGAGAAAGCCTGAAACTAGGAATTGTTTGTAAAAGTGCATCTGTTGATAGATTTCTGATTTTGCTGCTGCTTTTCATTTTTATCCTCTTATGGAGAATAATAATAAAAGTAGTCATATTTTTAGTTTATATTGCTCTTTAATTTTTTCTTAAAATGAATTTGAAGTTTTTAGAGGCAAGAACATAATACGCTCTGAAATTGTGTCATTAGATTAAAAAAAATTATTGGAGATGTTTTTCTTGTTAGACCACTGCTTTTCTTAAGATGTGAAGTTGACCTTTTGAGTTTTTAGTAACTATGGTATTTGTGTGTGTGTGTGTGTGTGTGTGTGTGTGTGTGAAATATTCATTATATTTGTTCTTCTAAAACTATTTTCTTCAGTTCTAGGTTTCCTAGTTTGGAGCAGAATTCTATATTTTTCTTGTTTTATAACCTAGGAAGGGCATAACATTATTTTGAATATTTTTTCCCTCTTCTCCCTGACCCATGTAATCACCTAGCTGAATCAGGCCTCCCCAGAAACTGATTCTTGGTCGTTGAAGTATCTCATATGACCCCCATCCCACTTATTCCAATATTAACCCTATCAAATTCTCAAATAAACTCTTACTTATTTTCGTGGCCTCTAATCTCCTTAATTTTTAAATTTGAGATTCAGAGTGTACATGTACAGCTTTGTTACATGGGTATATCGCATGATACTGAAGTTTGGGCTTCTAATGATCCTGCTGCCCAAGTACTGAACATAGTACACAAATAGGTAGCTTTCTAACTTTTGCTTCCCTCCTGTCTTTCCCCCTTTTGGAATTCTCAGTGTTTATTGTTCCCCTCTTTGTGTTCATGTGTACCCAGTGCTTAGCTCCCACTTATCAGTGAGAACATGTGGTAATTGGTTTTCTCTTCCTGCATTAATTCACTAGGATGATGGCCCCCAACTGCATCCTGGTTGCTGCAAAGGACATGATTTTTTTAGTTTTTTGTGTGTGTGTGTTTTTTTTTTTTTTTTTTTTTGTGGTGATGTAGTATTCCATGGTGTATATGTACCACATTTTCTTTATCCAGTCCACTGTTGATGGGCACCTGGGCTGATTCCATGTCTGCTATCATGAACAGTGCTGCAATAAACATATGAGTGTAGGTGTATTTTTACTAGAATAATTTATATTCCTTTGGGTATATAACCAGCAATGGGATTGCTGGGTTGAATAGTAGTTTTGTTTTTGGTTAATTGAGGTATCTCCAAACTGTTTTCACATTAGTTTTCACATCACTGTTTTCACACTAATTTCCATTCCCAACAACAGTGTATAAGCATTCCCTTTTCTCTGCAACCTCGCCAACATTTGTTATGTTTTGACTTTTTAAAAATAGACATTCTGACTGACGTGAGATGGTATCTCGTTGTAGTTTTGATTTGCATCCCTCTGATGATCTAATCTCCTTTAAAAACTTCCTGCATCTTCCTGAAAATATATATATTGGTTGATTAATTAATTAGTTTATTTTTCCCTTCCTCTTTTCACAAAGGATTGCTGGCTGCTTATACTAAAACCACATATGATTAAATAATGACAATTTCAAGGACACAAAGGATGTAAATTAATCATATGAAAGGGACAACAATGTTACTGTGACTATTTTTCTTACTATCATTTGAGCTTCCTAGCAGGGAATATAAAAGGCAAGACACAGTCTGCAATGAAGGACTCAACATAAGATAGAAAGATAATTTCAATTGCTGATTTTGTTAAATTTTATCCAGTCGTTTTATTCTAATGCCTCTGTTTTTTCAACTATACAGTGAGGATCATGCCTACCTTGTAGAGCTAGTATAAGTAGTCTGATAGTTCTGTCACACATATTTCAGTGTGCTCTTCACATTTATCCACGGGTAGCTTCCTAGATCATGGTCAGTTTCACAGGATCTTATCTATATAAATGATGATGATGATGGTGATGATAATTGCGGTGATTACACTTAACACTTATTGGTAACTTGTCAATGGGAAGTATGGTAAATATTTTCTTGGCTTACCTCATTGAATCCTGAAAACAGCTCTATACAGTGGGTACTTTTAAAATTCTCATTTTACATTGAGGAAACCATAGGGTGAGTGACATGATGTCCACACATGTAATTTGAATCTGCTATATGTTTATATATGGTATGTTTGAATTCATAATGATAATTATGGGAGAATTACCCTGTTTTCTTACCTCCTCTCACTACTGCAACTTATTAATTGAATAAAATATGAAAGTAATAAATTCAGAAGAGACAGTTATATTTTTCAATGCTCATTATTTCAGTAAAATATAAACAGCTCACAGAAATATTTGAAAAATAGTGAGCCAAACACATTCATTTCATTTTTCCTTGTTCTTCTTTTAGAATAACAAGCTTAGTATGTCTCTGAAACTTTTTGCAATCTATCCGGTTATAATGTTAGCACCAGTGTATCCGTAAGTAATTTTTTTTGCAATGTTTGCTCTGATGCACTACATCATTTGAGTGCATAGGCAGATATTAGCACCAATAAAAATATTAAGTTAAACTGATTTCAGTTCAAGAACCTGTACATTGAAGTTGTTGCATTTCTGTGTTTACATCTCTCTGTTCTGTACAAAAGCAGCATCTTAAACCATGTAGATAAATAATAGTGACATTTTATCTACCTTTCTAAAGTTGAATTCTAGAAGGTAGGAAACATCCTTTCATGCTTACATTACCATGACAAACTGAAAGAGATAAATCCCCAATGGATGGGACGAGATGTGGGAGTTAGGGGATTAATGCTTTGATGCTTCTTCCAATTTATTTCTCCTATTATATGTGTTAAAAATATATACCATATGTCATGCAGCATGTTTTAATCCCATCAAAATGTCTCACACAATTCCTTAGGGGATATGCTTTTTGCTGCCAAGTTTTCACTGCTAGAATGCTGACTTACTATTCCTTTGCAGAGAGCTTCATGGTTTATTTTATGATAACATGTTGTTATAACTTCTCTGGCTGTAATTTTTATAAGGAGAATTAGTCCTGGGAGAATTTATTTTGAGAGTCATATGCTTAATGGTGACAGAAAAGGAGAGAAATATTTCCAAAAAGAAATGTATCCTTCAGTTGTTTTAATAGAACAGAAATTCCTTTGACAACATTTGTGAAAGCCTTTATTATACCCAGCATTTAAATTCAGTCCTTGAACTGGGGTTTTCCCAGATCATTTGAAGGTCAATTTTGGAATAGTTCTTGTGTCCTATGACACTTTTCAATGATAGCACTTTACAAAGGGAAACAAATTTAAGGCAAAAGGTCTCTTTTAGCAATACTAAGTATACATGACTTATAGCAGATGACAAAAAAAAGCTGCATGTAATTGTCCTAGGGAGAAGTTTCTTTGTGCCACGTTGTTGCTTTAAAAAAAAAAAAAAATGCAAGAAACAAAATTTCACATGTACCCCATAAATAGATACAAATATAACGTATCAAACAATTTACAAAATAGTGTATAACAAGGTGAGCGATTAGGTAAAGAGGACAACTTGAACTAGTTTTCACTTCACAAAAAAACAAGGTTAAAACTTTACACCAGGAATTAAGAACATGTTACGTTCAGGTTCCTCTGTGTGATGTTTTAGTTTGAAATCTCAATATCCATAAAGTTACCATTTGTTTTATACAACATTGTTCAGCTAAGTCACATAGGCTAGTACCCACTCTGGCCCCCAGGTATTTGATTTTCACCAATCAGGGATTACTGCAAGATTTACTTAAGTACTGAAATATAATAAAACCAAAGTTATGAGTTGTTTCTTGTTTTTTCGTTTTTTTTAGAAATTAAGTTGCTCCTAAATGTATGCACCCTGTTTCCAATCAAGCCTTCTAAGTATAATAACATTCCCCCACAGAGACTCTATTAGCATTTATGGGCTATATTAAGTAGAAATAATACACACACACGAGCACAATTCCAGAGATGCCCTTTGGGTTTTGCTTTACTTATTGGAAGATATAGCCTAAATAGATGTCAGGTGTGCAAATAGAATATATTTTTTTGTTCCATAAAATCTGCTGATCATGGTACAAATGCTGTCTTTTAAGCCCTTTAATGGGACTTAATAAATACAGGGATGCAAACTGAGGAGTTACTTGACATCGTAACATCATTGGCAGTATATTGATGGTAAATACGAAATAATTTGTTTCTCCCCTCCCCAACTCTAACCTCATAAGTTTCACACATATCAGACCTTAGCTTCTCTTTGTCAGACTCAAATTGGATTTCCTTTTCTATCATCTCTAGACTCAGACTTCTATGACCCTAATTTGGCAGCTCTTCAAGGGGTTTATGGTGTAAGCCTTTTCTATTTCTAACAAAAAACACAGCTCAAATCCTCTTCACATTAGTCAATACTGTTTGAAGTTTCATTTTCCAAAAGACACCATACTTTCTTAACTCAATTTTTAGAATTATTTTTACTTTTCTATACTGAATAGCTAGTAAGTTTTAATTTTGAGTGAAAAGAAATTGGTTTGAATAAAAATTATGCATTAAAATTCTCCATAACTGGACTTCATAGTCAAATATAGGACAAAAATAATATAAACTATTTTATATACTATTAAATAAATGGGGCGTTTCTTTAAGCCACTGTTATTTATAATTTAGGTTCTACTTCTACATTTAGGTATTTAGTATATACTCCTGTTGGACAGATTTTAACGGAGTTCAAATTTCTTCAGTGGTGTTCTCTTTAGCTTAAAGAACTGTGTGTCACAAAAATCTGAAAAAAATATATAAGATTAATTATGATTTTTAAATTTAATTGATGCTGGATAAATATAATTAGAAACAAAATTTCAAAATTGTATTACTACTAGAAATTCTCATCTGATCTATATATGAAAATATAGTCAAATATTTAAGGTTGCCTATATTACAGAAGGAAATGGTAAACTGAGGTTGCAGCTTCTTATGACATATAACCTACACATGGTATCATGGGTCATTTTGCTTGTTTCATTTCCCATTAGAGGAATTTTAATGAAGGAGGCCAGTAAAACATTGATTAATAAGTGTTGACGTGAAATACACTTACTGGGACATATAAAGGTGGCAGGCTTACGTAGACTACCCCCTACCATTATTATATTTTTTAATTCTGTGAGTATGGAACTCCAGAAGAGTGGAAACCATGGCCTTTATCTTTTTCCCATGACAGTTACTTATCCAGCATTTTCTTCAATAATTCTACAAGATGTAACTCTTGAGACATAAATCCTATTAGTTTGGTAGACAGTTATTATAGCAGTGATTTTCCTTATTTTTCACCCCTTTGTCCCAGTTCATTCTTATTAAGATTTAAATGTTGTGGATAATTTATTTTAGCAAATGTTATAGAAGACAGAGAAATTAAAAGCAAATGGCTAAAGCTGACATAAGGTGTCAAGAGCTAACTGAGGATAAAACTCTAGTCGTGCAGACTTTAGTCACTGTATTAGTCTGTTCTCATGGTGCAAAGACATACCCAAGACAGGGTAATTTATAAAGGAAAGAAGTTTAACGGACTCACAGTTCCACATGGCTAGGGAGGCCTCCCAATCATAGCAGAAGGCGAATGTGGAGCAAAGTCATATCTTATATGGCGGCACACAAAACAGCTTGTGCTGGGGAACGCCCATTTATAAAACCATCAGATCTCCTGAGACTTATTCACTACCATGAAAACAGTATGAGGGAAACCACCCCCACGATTCAGTTATTTCCACCTGGCCCCTCCCTTGACGTGGGGATTGTTACAATTCAAGGTAAGATTTGAGTGGGGACACAGCCAAACCACACCAATTGCCTAGGTAAGAGGAAGTCAAATGGCTGGTGTTCCCTCAAAAGTGAGTGTGCTGCAAGAGGATATGTGTGATACATGTATGTGTGCATAAGCATAATCACAAGATTAATGGATTTTAATAAAAGATGAAAAAATAGTACGCAGAATACTCTATCACCCCAGTTTGCTTGATTGATCAGTTGGCTTTCAGTGTCATAACTTTCATTCTCATCCCACTTATATAGTTAATTTTTATATTTGTAATAAAATGTATAGACAGTAAAAATAATATAGTAAATATATTATATATAATAAATATAATATAATGAACTGAATAAATAAAATAATCTTTTTATTTTCTTGCTTTTATAGATATTATCTCCAAGAAAATCATAGGGGAAAACTTTAAACTGTTACTGTTAGTCAGTCCCTTAATCAGAAAAGTACCCTAAACTTTTTTTCCAACTTGAAGTCAACTTTCCTAGGTGTGATTTTAATGGCTGCAACACATGTCACTGCATGATTCTCCACTGTTGCCTTTCAGATTGCTGTGATTTGTTTTTAAACTACAACCATGTACATGCAGATAACACCTTCAATGTTATCTGATAAATGAGATAAATTGTAGGCAAAAGAATAAATAACCCTTGAAGGGTTATAAAGAGCTTAAAGCTCTTCATAAATGTTTTTAATTTAAGTTTCCAAGAGACTTGGAATCAATTCCATGCCCTCGGCTAAATTCTTAATCTTCCTTGGAGACATGTTCTTCCTCCAGACCTCCTCAATTTAGTAAGTGGTACCCATACCCACCCTCTTGCTCAACTCAAAAACCTGGCTGCCTCTTTCTCCCTCTCCCTTACCCCTGGTTTTTGCCATTCTACGCTATCATTATATTTCGTTCCTTCTACTTCCTTGCAGTGATTTCTATCACATTTAGAATAAAATCTACCTTTTAAAAAAATATATAATCTGCATGCTGCCCACCCCTCTAAGAGATCAGTAACTCCCAGGCAGACAGAGCAGACAAACTCTCCTGTACATGCTGTTCATCTGTTTGCAATGTTCTTCTCGCACTTTCCGTGTCTGGTTTCTTTTTGTTCTTCAGGGGTCAATTTTAATGTTCCATTTACGAGGCCTTCTTGGACGACCTCAATCTGAAGTGGCTATCCTTCACTTGCATCATACCTTTCCTTTCTTTGGTGCCTTTTTTTGCAATGTATAATATTATTTAATATGTTTGTTGGCTTACTTGTTTAAATATCTCTCTTTACAACTAGATACACCCATGAAGGTTTCTACCATGTCTCTTTTGTTTACCAGCATATATGCCATGCTAATCATGTTGCCCGACATATTGGGTTATAGTCGATTGGATTGCTTGGGTTTTTGTCCTGGCTCTGAAATGTATTAACTGCTCTCCTTGGGTACAAATGTAAGACAAGCATAATGATAATACCTACTATATAGGGTTTTTTGTTTTTTTTTTTTAATTTATTTATTATTATTATACTTTAAGTTGTAGGGTACATGTGCATAACGTGCAGGTTTGTTACATATGTATACTTGTGCCATGTTGGTCTGCTGCACCCATCAACTCGTCATTTACATCAGGTATAACTCCCAATGCAATCCCTCCCCCCTCCCCCCTCCCCATGATAGGCCCCGGTGTGTGATGTTCCCCTTCCTGAGTCCAAGTGATCTCATTGTTCAGTTCCCACCTATGAGTGAGAACATGCGGTGTTTGGTTTTCTGTTCTTGTGATAGTTTGCTAAGAATGATGGTTTCCAGCTGCAACCATGTCCCTACAAAGGACGCAAACTCATCCTTTTTTATGGCTGCATAGTATTCCATGGTGTATATGTGCCACATTTTCTTAATCCAGTCTGTCACTGATGGACATTTGGGTTGATTCCAAGTCTTTGCTATTGTGAATAGTGCTGCAATAAACATACGTGTGCATGTGTCTTTATAGCAGCATAATCTATAATCCTTTGGGTATATCCCCAGTAATGGGATGGCTGGGTCATATGGTGCATCTAGTTCTAGATCCTTGAGGAATCGCCATACTGTTTTCCATAATGGTTGAACTAGTTTACAATCCCACCAACAGTGTAAAAGTGTTCCTATTTCTCCACATCCTCTCCAGCACCTGTTGTTTCCTGACTTTTGAATGATCGCCATTCTAACTGGTGTGAGATGGTATCTCATTGTGGTTTTGATTTGCATTTCTCTGATGGCCAGTGATGATGAGCATTTTTTCATGTGTCTGTTGGCTGTATGAATGTCTTCTTTTGAGAAATGTCTGTTCATATCCTTTGCCCACTTTTTGATGGGGTTGTTTGTTTTTTTCGTGTAAATTTGTTTGAGTTCTTTGTAGGTTCTGGATATTAGCCCTTTGTCAGATGAGTAGATTGCAAAAATTTTCTCCCATTCTGTAGGTTGCCTGTTCACTCTGATGGTAGTTTCTTTTGCTGTGCAGAAGCTCTTTAGTTTAATTAGATCCCATTTGTCAATTTTAGCTTTTGCTGCCGTTGCTTTTGGTGTTTTAGACATGAAGTCTTTGCCCATGCCTATGTCCTGAATGGTACTACCTAGGTTTTCCTCTAGGATTTTTATGGTATTAGGTCTAACATTTAAGTCTCTAATCCATCTTGAATTAATTTTCGTATAAGGAGTAAGGAAAGGATCCAGTTTCAGCTTTCTACTTATGGCTAGCCAATTTTCCCAGCACCATTTATTAAATAGGGAATCCTTTCCCCATTTCTTGTTTTTCTCAGGTTTGTCAAAGATCAGATGGCTGTAGATGTGTGGTATTATTTCTGAGGACTCTGTTCTGTTCCATTGGTCTATATCTCTGTTTTGGTACCAGTACCATGCTGTTTTGGTTACTGTAGCCTTGTAGTATAGTTTGAAGTCAGGTAGCGTGATGCCTCCAGCTTTGTTCTTTTGACTTAGGATTGTCTTGGAGATGTGGGCTCTTTTTTGGTTCCATATGAACTTTAAAGCAGTTTTTTCCACTTCTGTGAAGAAACTCATTGGTAGCTTGATGGGGATGGCATTGAATCTATAAATTACCTTGGGTAGTATGGCCATTTTCACGATATTGATTCTTCCTATCCATGAGCATGGTATGTTCTGCCATTTGTTTGTGTCCTCTTTTATTTCACTGAGCAGTGGTTTGTAGTTCTCATTGGAGAGGTCCTTTACATCCCTTGTAAGTTGGATTCCTAGGTATTTTATTCTCTTTGAAGCAATTGTGAATGGAAGTTCATTCATGATTTGGCTCTGTGTTTGTCTGTTATTGGTGTATAAGAATGCTTGTGATTTTTGCACATTAATTTTGTACCCTGAGACTTTGCTGAAGTTGCTTATCAGCTTAAGGAGATTTTGGGCTGAGACAATGGGGTTTTCTAAATATACAATCATGTCATCTGCAAACAGGGACAATTTGACTTCTTCTTTTCCTAACTGAATACCCTTGATTTCTTTCTCTTGCCTGATTGCCCTAGCCAGAACTTCCAACACTATGTTGAATAGGAGTGGTGAGAGAGGGCATCCCTGTCTTGTGCCAGTTTTCAAAGGGAATTTTTCCAGTTTTTGCCCATTCAGTATGATATTGGCTGTGGGTTTGTCATAAATAGCTCTTATGATTTTGAGGAACGTTCCATCAATACCGAATTTATTGAGCGTTTTTAGCATGAAGGGCTGTTGAATTTTGTCAAAAGCCTTTTCTGCATCTATGGAGATAATCATGTGGTTCTTGTCTTTGGTTCTGTTTATATGCTGGATTATGTTTATTGATTTGCGAATGTTGAACCAGCCTTGCATCCCAGGGATGAAGCCCACTTGATCATGGTGGATAAGCTTTTTGATGTGTTGTTGAATCCGGTTTGCCAGTATTTTATTGAGGATTTTTGCATCGATGTTCATCAGGGATATTGGTCTAAAATTCTCTTTTTTTGTTGTGTCTCTGCCAGGCTTTGGTATCAGGATGATGTTGGCCTCATAAAATGAGTTAGGGAGGATTCCCTCTTTTTCTATTGATTGGAATAGTTTCAGAAGGAATGGTACCAACTCCTCCTTATACCTCTGGTAGAATTCAGCTGTGAATCCATCTGGTCCTGGACTTTTTTTGGTTGGTAGGCTATTAATTATTGCCTCAATTTCAGAGCCTACTATTGGTCTATTCAGGGATTCAACTTCTTCCTGGTTTAGTCTTGGAAGAGTGTAAGCGTCCAGGAAATTATCCATTTCTTCAAGGTTTTCCAGTTTATTTGCGTAGAGGTGTTCATAGTATTCTCTGATGGTAGTTTGTATTTCTGTGGGGTCGGTGGTGATATCCCCTTTATCATTTTTAATTGCGTCGATTTGATTCTTCTCTCTTTTCTTCTTTATTAGTCTTGCTAGTGGTCTGTCAATTTTGTTGATCTTTTCAAAAAACCAACTCCTGGATTCATTGATTTTTTGGAGGGTTTTTTGTGTCTCTATCTCCTTCAGTTCTGCTCTGATCTTAGTTATTTCTTGCCTTCTGCTAGCTTTGGAATGTGTTTGCTCTTGCTTCTCTAGTTCTTTTAATTGCGATGTTAGAGTGTCAATTTTTTATCTTTCCTGCTTTCTCTTGTGGGCATTTAGTGCTATAAATTTCCCTCTACACACTGCTTTAAATGTGTCCCAGAGATTCTGGTATGTTGTATCTTTGTTCTCATTGGTTTCAAAGAACATCTTTATTTCTGCCTTCATTTCGTTATGTACCCAGTAGTCATTCAGGAGCAGGTTGTTCAGTTTCCATGTAGTTGAGCGGTTTTGATTGAGTTTCTTAGTCCTGAGTTCTAGTTTGATTGCACTGTGGTCTGAGAGACAGTTTGTTATAATTTCTGTTCTTGTACATTTGCTGAGGAGTGCTTTACTTCCAATTATATGGTCAATTTTGGAGTAAGTACGATGTGGTGCTGAGAAGAATGTATATTCTGTTGATTTGGGGTGGAGAGTTCTATAGATGTCTATTAGGTCTGCTTGCTGCAGAGATGAGTTCAATTCCTGGATATCCTTGTTAACTTTCTGTCTCGTTGATCTGTCTAATGTTGACAATGGAGTGTTGAAGTCTCCCATTATTATTGTATGGGAGTCTAAGTCTCTTTGTAAGTCTCTAAGGACTTGCTTTATGAATCTGGGTGCTCCTGTATTGGGTGCATATATATTTAGGATAGTTAGCTCTTCCTGTTGAATTGATCCCTTTACCATTATGTAATGGCCTTCTTTGTCTCTTTTGATCTTTGATGGTTTAAAGTCTGTTTTATCAGAGACTAGTATTGCAACCCCCGCTTTTTTTTGTTCTCCATTTGCTTGGTAAATCTTCCTCCATCCCTTTATTTTGAGCCTATGTGTGTCTCTGCGTGTGAGATGGGTCTCCTGAATACAGCAGACTGATGGGTCTTGACTCTTTATCCAGTTTGCCAGTCTGTGTCTTTTCATTGGAGCATTTAGTCCATTTACATTTAAGGTTAAGATTGTTATGTGTGAACTTGATCCTGCCATTATGATATTAACTGGTTATTTTGCTCGTTAGTTGATGCAGTTTCTTCCTAGCCTCGATGGTCTTTACATTTTGGCATGTTTTTGCAATGGCTGGTACCGGTTGTTCCTTTCCATGTTGAGTGCTTCCTTCAGGGTCTCTTGTAAGGCAGGCCTAGTGGTGACAAAATCTCTAAGCATTTGCTTATCTGTAAAGGATTTTATTTCTCCTTCCCTGATGAAACTTAGTTTGGCTGGATATGAAATTCTGGGTTTAAAATTCTTTTCTTTAAGAATGTTGAATATTGGCCCCCACTCTCTTCTGGCTTGGAGAGTTTCTGCCGAGAGATCTGCTGTGAGTCTGATGGGCTTCCCTTTGTGGGTAACCCGACCTTTCTCTCTGGCTGCCCTTAAGATTTTTTCCTTCATTTCAACTTTGGTGAATCTGGCAATTATGTGTCTTGGAGTTGCTCTTCTCGAGGAGTATCTTTGTGGCGTTCTCTGTATTTCCTGGATTTGAATGTTGGCCTGCCCTACTAGGTTGGGGAAATTCTCCTGGATGATATCCTGAAGAGTGTTTTCCAACTTGGTTCCATTTTCCCCCTCACTTTCAGGCACCCCAATCAGACGTAGATTTGGTCTTTTTACATAATCCCATACTTCTTGCAGGCTTTGTTCATTTCTTTTTCTTCTTTTTTCTTTTGGTTTCTCTTCTCGCTTCATCTCATTCATTTGATCCTCAATCGCTGATACTCTTTCTTCCAGTTGATCGAGTCGGTTACTGAAGCTTGTGCATTTGTCACGTATTTCTCGTGTCATGGTTTTCATCTCTTTCATTTCGTTTATGACCTTCTCTGCATTAATTAGTCTAGCCGTCAATTCTTCCACTTTTTTTTCAAGATTTTTAGTTTCTTTGCGCTGTGTACGTAATTCCTCCTTTAGCTCTGAGAAATTTGATGGACTGAAGCCTTCTTCTCTCATCTCGTCAAAGTCATTCTCCGTCCAGCTTTGATCCATTGCTGGCGATGAGCTGCGCTCCTTTGCCGGGGGAGATGTGCTCTTATTTTTTGAATTTCCAGCTTTTCTGCCCTGCTTTTTCCCCATCTTTGTGGTTTTATCTGCCTCTGGTCTTTGATGATGGTGATGTACTGATGGGGTTTTGGTGTAGGTGTCCTTCCTGTTTGATAGTTTTCCTTCTAACAGTCAGGACCCTCAGCTGTAGGTCTGTTGGAGATTGCTTGAGGTCCACTCCAGACCCTGTTTGCCTGGGTATCAGCAGCAGAGGCTGCAGAAGATAGAATATTTCTGAACAGCGAGTGTACCTGTCTGATTCTTGCTTTGGAAGCTTCCTCTCAGGGGTGTACTCCACCCTGTGAGGTGTGGGGTGTCAGACTGCCCCTAGTGGGGGATGTCTCCCAGTTAGGCTACTCAGGGGTCAGGGACCCACTTGAGCAGGCAGTCTGTCCCTTCTCAGATCTCAACCTCCGTGTTGGGAGATCCACTGCTCTCTTCAAAGCTGTCAGACAGAGTCGTTTGCGTCTGCAGAGGTTTCTGCTGCTTTTTTGTTGTTGTTGTTGTTGTTGTGTAGCTGTGCCCTGTCCCCAGAGGTGGAGTCTACAGAGACAGGCAGGTTTCCTTGAGCTGCTGTGAGCTCCACCCAGTTCGAGCTTCCCAGCAGCTTTGTTTACCTACTTAAGCCTCAGCAATGGCGGGCGCCCCTCCCCCAGCCTCGCTGCTGCCTTGCCGGTAGATCACAGACTGCTGTGCTAGCAATGAGGGAGGCTCCGTGGGCGTGGGACCCTCCCGGCCAGGTGTGGGATATGATCTCCTGGTGTGCCTGTTTGCTTAAAGCGCAATATTGGGGTGGGAGTTACCCGATTTTCCAGGTGTTGTGTGTCTCAGTTCCCCTGGCTAGGAAAAGGGATTCCCTTCCCCCTTGCGCTTCCCAGGTGAGGCGATGCCTCGCCCTGCTTCAGCTCTCGCTGGTCGGGCTGCAGCAGCTGACCAGCACTGATCGTCCGGCACTCCCCAGTGAGATGAACCCAGTACCTCAGTTGAAAATGCAGAAATCACCGGTCTTCTGTGTCGCTGGCGCTGGGAGTTGGAGACTGGAGCTGTTCCTATTCGGCCATCTTATATAGGGTTTTTTAAAGAATAAATCAAATTATTCATATACAGTTATTAGCCTAGTGCTTGACACAATATACGTTCTCAGTACTTTGTAGTTACTGTTATTTTGTTCTAGTAGGCATTCTTGAAACATTTTTTGAATGAGTGAAATAATGAGTTTATTTTGTGATATAAATAAGGTAATTATTTTGTGATAATTACCTCTTTGGTGTATGAGTATGCCATTTTTACCCCAATCTTTATTGCTTTGAGTATCATCCTTTAAGTTACTAATAGGCGGCTGGGCATGGTGGCTCACACCTGTAATCCCAGCACTTTGGGAGGCGGAGGTTGGCAGATGACCTGAGGCTGGGAGTTTGAGACCAGCCTGACCAACATGGAGAAACCAAGTCTCTACTAAAAATACAAAATTAGCCGGGCATGGTGGTGCATGCCTGTAATCCCAGCTACTTGGGAGGCTGAAGTGGGAGAATCTCTTGAACCCGGGAGACGGAGGTTGTAGTGAGCTGAGATCATGTCACTGAACAACTCCAGCCTGGGCAACAAGAGCAAAACTCCGTCTCATAAAAAAAAAAAAAAAAAAGAAAGAAAGAAAACAAAAGAAAAGTTACTAACAGGCTAAAAATAAGAATAATGCTCATGGTTTTACTTCCATACAATTGGTTGTTAGAGGTGAAACCTTTTCCCATCTGCACAAATTTCTGGAAGACTAGAAATGTTTCTTCTTTCACTAATATTTTAACTGTGGAGGTATCTATTTCAAAATGTAAAATCCAATAGATAATCAGTGAGGAATATAACCTAGATTAACTTTTTTTTTTTTTTAAAATAACCAAAGCACACTCAGTTTAAGTTTTATGTTAAAGTGAGCCAAATGCTAGATACCAAAATATTGGATGGCTATGCATATAATCCTTTGCTGATGAGTAATTTAGCATCAATTTAGATATGTTATTTTTTTTTTCTTCCAGAGACTTGAAAGCATTAAGGTAAGATTAGAGGTCATTGTCCCTTCTTCTGTTATCAGTGGTCCCAAAATATGTGTTTATGTCACCATTAGAAACAAATTGTTCTGTCTTACAGTTATTGATTTGTTTGTACCTCCTATTAGAGAGTGATTTCACTAAGGGCAGACATTATGTTGTATACTTTATTGATTTGGAAAGCAGGCAATAAAGAAAGAATGAAGGACTGATTATTGGGCATTTGTTATTAATGATCTTAACTTATTATTTTCCTCCAAATGAAAATGTTTTAGTGAACATAACCTGGAAAAACAGCAAGAGCAATTCAGTTAATACTCAGTAAGCTTGAAGAGGTTGAAGCAGAAAGTGTTTGTGTCAGTTGTTTTAACATAATTCCTAGTAAAGATACTGAAAGTATCCCTCATGATAATGAGAAAAATCCAGAACAAAAAGCTTGATTAGTCCTACAGTATTTGCCTGCTTTGACTCTGACTGTGCTTAAGTATATCCAGGCATGCTGTGCAAAGTACAGTACTATAATAAAATAATCCCTAGTCCAATCATGGGCTTATGTTACTAGTATAAGTCTAGTTTGTGGTTTCACCTGAAGTAAGAAAGCATTAAGTCTTCTTATCACACCCAATCATCCATATTAGGCTTGGGATAGAAAAGGCACTAGAGAAGGAAAGGATAAGATTTAGTCAAGGGAGTAAGTACTTGGTTTTATTACAACTATGCTAGAATTGGCTCACCAGTATTAATTAAGTACTTTTTTATTTGTACATTCATTCATTATTCTCTCTCTTTCTCTCTCCCTCTCTTTCTCTCTAGTAGAGCAATGTTAAACAATGTATTCTTCTTTTTTTAAAGTTATAGATTTATAAATTTAAAGTGTTCTGATATAGTGTAGCTCTCCAGTTAGGGAGAAGTAGAAACATATGCTGCTCAGCTTTTCTAAAATCTTTTAAAGTAATCAATTAGCATATGGGTTAAGTTTACTTTAGATGGATACACACATGCAATATATATATTTTTTCTTTAGACATATTCAGGCAGTGGATAAAATTTCCTTTTTCTATCATTTGCTCATGGTACATTAATGCTGATATTATTTTATGCTATTTTGTGTTGATGCTCTCATTACAAATTGGCCCCAAAATAGTCTGTATTCAAGAGCATGTATTTTTTTCCTAAGTATACTATGATTTGAATAGAAGCAGAAATGAGTGTTGCCTTCTTTTGTGAATTTCTGGGAGGTCATGCTTCCCTGCAGTCTCTGGAATGTGTGTTGACATTTTTTGTTCCATGATTTCCCATACGTAACACTCCCTTTTGATAGTGAAGCAGTAAGGGAAACTTGCAAAGTTCCATCTGCAAAAAAGCATTATCTGAAGTGGAAGAAGGGAAGTGAAAATAAAAGATTCAAAGTGTTTTGTTTTAGCTCCAGTAGATATTTTATAACAAGACTCCTAAAAGAGTGTGAATATAATATAGTTAACATAAAATTTATTTTATATAAATATATTAATTTATAATTTTCAAATATAAATTGTTTTTACTATATAAGCAATATAACATTGACCTAAAAATTGAAAAAATATAAACTCTGTTCTACGAAACTGGGTTCTCAATTACTCTACATGTACCTGTTTATAAAATACAAAACCATCTAGATAATCACTGCACCACTATTTGTATCAAACTTTGTTTCTTAGCCATCCTAGAGTGCAATCAATATCATTGATCTTTTCGAAAAACCAGCTTTTGGTTTCATTAATTTTCTTTGTTGTTTAGTTTTGTTTCTTTGATTTTTTTTTGTATCATTTTTGAGACTGAGTTTCACTCTTGTTGCCCAGGCTGGAGTGCAGTGGCGCTATGTAGGCTCGCTGCAACCTCCACCTCCCGGGTTCAAGTGATTCTCATGCCCCAACTTCCTGAGTAGCTGGGATTACAAGTATGTCCCACCACACCCAGCAAATTTTTTGTATTTTAGAAAATACGGGATTTCACTATGTTGGTCCGGCTCGTCTCGAACTCCTGGCCTCTGGTGATCCAGCCTCTTGGGCCTCCCAAAGTGCTGGGATTACAGGCATGAGTCACCTCGCCCGGCCCTGTTTCTTTAATTTTTAGATAAGGATCTACCTTTAACTTATGAATATAATATATATGAATTTATGAATATTATGAATATAATATGAATGTCATTGTTGTAGTGTGATAACTATTTTAATTCACCTTCTTGAAATAGATAACCTTTGACTTTTGGTTAGATTATAGATTTATCTGTTATTTTGAAATGTTCAGAAAAAGATAAAAGATAAATCATAGAATCTTTTTAAAAATTGTTTTATTCCTGTGTTAATGTGTAGTTTTAAATATTTGTTTAACAGTGTGTACTAATGAAGCATAATAGATACCAAAATGTTTTCATTAGGGACAAATGTTAATTGTGCTGGAAGGAATCACCATTTATGACCTGAGAGGTTGAGATAATGCAGGCAGAGTAAGACAATACATGAGTAAGCAAGTCCCCCTCCCAATAGTAATAATCATTAATAGGAACTCACTGCATTTAGGGCTATGAAATATATGATGGGTTTGAAAAATTTCCAAAGTGGAACCGAAATGGATATGTAGATTTCAGTATCGTTATATACTTGGAAATTGAGGAAATAGTGTAGAAAAATACAAACTGGAAAAAAATCTTATCAGGTCCCCGGGTTTTACATTTTGTTGTTGTTGTTTGTCAACTTATAAGCAAGTGCGGAAAGAGTAGAATGAGCAGTGAATAGAGGAGAATGTAATAATGTAGAAATGTGATTCATATAGTTTGTTTGGTGTGAAGTGGATATTCTCATGCACTGCCTAAAGATAAATACATTGGCACAAACTCTATAGAAGCAATCGGCAAAACATGATACTCTTTGACTGAGTAATCTCCCTTTTGGTATTCAAGCTGAAAGCAAAATCAGAAATTCAAACAAAATGTATATAAAATGAGATTAATCATGATGCTATATATTATAATGAAAGTTAGATAATATTAGGATGCATTTATGAAGTGAATGTATATACAACGAACTTTTCCAAATAATATATAAAGAACAATGTGCATTATGTCATATTAATAGAAAATGAAGAACATGAAATCCAGCTTCCTATAATTATAATTATGAAAATATTTAATGAGGCTCTTTTTCTTAGGTTCAAAGTTCAGAGCCAATCAAATTACTTCATTAAGTGTTTTATTATAAGGATGCATAAGGTTCTAGTTCAAAACTTAAAAAGCAGTCAAGAATTAAGTTCAAGGGACTTGCTTTGACCTCTCGTTCTTTCCTTTATGGTCTCTTAATTTCTCTACTTTTTCTAAGCTTCTCTCTGCATATATCCTCACTCCTATCTCCCTAAGACTAGCTTTCTCTACTTATTCATAGGTTCCCCCTTATCACTTTAGATTACATGTGGTCATCACAACTTCTTTGGCTCTAAGTCTACCTTAAGCCTTTTGTTTATACTCAGAAAGGAGGACTCTGATTGGGCTAGCTCATCTTTTCTTATGAAACCAAGACATAGGTTACTTGCCTGCCTATGAGTTGGCTGCCCTCGGTTAAGGGGCCATCATAGCACCAGTCATTTCTGGTCTGACCATGGGGATGCATAAATGAACAAATGGTCTTACCTTTCCAACCTCTTCCTCGATCACTACCTACCCTAGGACCACAAACTCTTTGTTCTATCTAAGCCACTCTTTTCCAAATATACCTAATCATTTCACTATTCACAGTGTTAACCTGCCTTTTCTCACTTCTTGAAATTTCCATCACAGAATGCGATTAATCTCAAAGCCTCATCCCTTGCATGCCCCGATGAAGGACTCTTTTAGTTTCCTAGGAAAAGTTAACACGCTGATTGTGCTTTGTTTCTGATTGAATAAGTTCACTTCTGGCATTGTGTCTCCACTATGAGAGTGATGTACATGAACTACTGAATGTAAACAGTATGCCTTTGATACCATTTTGTTGTACAGTGTATAAAAGAAAGCTATGATACCATAGGGTTATTAACATTATATTGCTGAAGGTAATGTTAAAAACAATACATATATACACACACAAACACACACACATACATAGCACAGCCAAACTTGACATTCTATCTTCCCCACACATGAGAACTATCAAAGTATCATTTCTGAGCTGTGTTGTTTTTCTCCTACTTGTGCCCTAATTCTAATAGTGGAAGAATTTTTTTTAAAGCAAAGCTGTTATCTTTTAAACACTGGAATTAAATGAAAAATTCCATTTTCTTCATGAGTCAGTTTTTTTCAGGGAATATTTTCAGCAAATGAACAAGCTCCGCATTCAATCCATGCTTTGTTTTAGTAGTTTCCTTGGGTGGACTAGTTTCACCAAATGCCATGTATAAATCGGTCACATAGAACAAGAATTTATATTTCCACAATTGTATTTGGAACTTTGAAACTTCCATTATCTCACAGAACCCAGAAATTGAATTGAGGCTTTGTTACTAAGCCCGGTTGTGGCAACAGACTTCGGTGTCAGTAGCTCAATTTTCTACTTCTTTGCATCAAATTTTGTCTTGAAAGTCATGCATGCAATACAGAGAATGGCAGGGAGGAGCCTCTGTGAAGTGTTAAATATTTGGTTCACTGGGTCCTATCAGCAGGTGGGGCCTGTGGGGAGCTTGTTTATCCAGCAGAATAATCCCATTATGAGGATAGTGATGTAGAATAGTTTGCTTCCTACCCCAAAACCACTCAAGGAAACAACTGAGTGAATGATATTTTTCCGGGCCCTGTATTATGCTATTATGACTTGCAATAACCGGCAGCATATTAAAACAGAAATCAGGGTCTACAGTTACTCTGTTGAATGAAGTTCTGAAATTTCAAAGGTGTTGATTATTCAGTATTTTCCAATTTACAGAATAAAAGAATATGTGATTGACTATTTCATGGCACAGTAATGGAAATAAAGAGAATGAACAGGCTTGATTAATTTCAGAGTAAATGCTTATTTTTCATAATTGCATAATTCTCAAGTGGGTCTCTGTGTACGCCGGGGTGGCCTTTTCTGTCAAATACAAAGATAAGAACTTGGCATTGAAAATTAAGGAACAATAAAAAATAAATATGTGTGCATGTGTGTATATGTGTGCGTGCACATAGCCTTGTCATCACTAAGAACAACCCACCACACAGCCTTGTTTAGCTTTGAAAATATCTATGAATACTATATTGAAAAAACAAATTAAGGTTTGGGACAAACGTCCCATCTTCCTCGTGACAATATGCTGGGAACAGCTGTAAGGTTAGAATAAAGTGGGGAACGCTGCTTAATGCGCTGTGCAGTAAGCTTATCCAATGTCTTAGCACAGCTAGAACAGTGCCTAGGATACAACAGGCACCTTGTAAATATCTGTTGAAATAGAGGATGAATCAGTGAACGAATCAATGAATGCTTCTGTCCAAAAGTAACACCAACTAAATGCTGTAAAATCATTCATCCTCCAAAATTTGAAATATTGTTGGTTGTCTGAAAAATATTAAAGGAAAAGGACATGGTATGACCACTAAGTGTCCGAAGTCTTAACCTTCGAAGGATGTATCAAGAAACCCAACTACAGCTTTTTGGTAGAAAGTAGCTAAAGAGGCTGGGCGCGGTGGCTCAAGCCTGTAATCCCAGCACTTTTTGGAGGCCGAGACGGGCGGATCACGAGGTCAGGAGATCGAGACCATCCTGGCTAACACGGTGAAACCCCGTCTCTACTAAAAAATACAAAAAACTAGCCGGGCGAGATGGCGAGCGCCTGTAGTACCAGCTACTCGGGAGGCTGAGGCAGGAGAATGGCGTAAACCCAGGAGGCGGAGCTTGCAGTGAGCTGAGATCCGGCCACTGCACTCCAGCCTGGGCGACAGAGCGAGACTCTGTCTCAAAAAAAAAAAAAAAAAAAAAAAGAAAGTAGCTAAAGAAAGGATTCTGAATTGGATGAACCATGAAAAGCGGTAATTTCCTCTTTAAAGGTATTTATTAGCCATACAAAAAACATACTTTCACTCACTGAGAATTTAAACTTTTATTTAAATATTAGTGATTTACTGCATTAAGTGTTATTGTGAGATAGCATCTGCTAGGCCAGAAAATTCCTCTAGTTTTTGGTTTAATCGCTGTTAATATGCAGACTATAAAGATAATCTCACTGGTAAACCAGTGATAAACCAGCACTTGATAATCTTTTAATTGCTAAGTAACACTGAGGCAGCTTACTTTTGGCTTTGGATTTAGTAGATATTTATATTAACAACTGGCCGGTACAGCTTTTCACATAAGTACTTCACCTCAAATTTATCAGTCCTTTAAAATGTACATGAATTTATCCAACTCCCATAAGCTGCACTCTCAAAGACAGGGGAAAATAAAACCAAAAGCAACAAGGATTGAATCAATGTAATTTTCTGCTGTTTAAGCATAGGTTTCTACTTACCTTGATTATTTAAAGAATGCCTGAAATCATGCCAATAATAAAAACCCTAGAAAGTAGAGTTGAATTCAAGACAACCTTCTTTTTTTTTTTTTTTTTCTGTGCTGCCATCTTCTCTCACCTGAACTATTGCAGTGATCTTCTAATAGGTCTTCTTTTTGATGTGTGTCACCTACGATTTGTTGTCAACCAAGCAGGCAGAGAGCCTATTCTTAACAGCTTTGTTGAGGTATAATTGATATACAGTTAATCACATATATTTAAAGTGAGCGATTTGGTATGTTTTGACATATATATAAACTCATGAAACTATCACCACACTTAAGACTGTGAACATACCCATCGCACTAAGAGTTTCCTCATGGCCTTTCTAATGCTCTCTCCCTTTCCTTGCTATCCCAGATAACCACTGACTCGCTTTCTGCTACTATAGTTTGCATTTTCTAGAGTTTTATATAAATGGAATCAAACAGTATGTACTCTGTTTTGTCTGACTTTTTTCACTCAGTGTAATTATTTTGAGATTCATCCATGTTACATGCATAAATAATTCATTCTTTTTTATTTTTGACTAGTATTGCATTATATGACTACATTCATCATTTGTTTATTCACCTGCTGGTAAAATTTAGATTGTTTCCAATTTGGAGCTACTTTGAATAAGGCTGCTATGAACACTTGTGTGGACGTGTGTAGACGTAGAGTTTTCTTTTCGTAGTCAAATACCTAGGAATGAAACAGCTAGATGAAGTGAAGTTAATCCATTTGTTCTTTTATGAATTATGCTTTTTGTGTCTTATCCACGAAATCTTTGTCTAATCCAAAGTCACAAAGTTTCTCTCCTGTCTTTTCTAAAAGTTTTTATAGTTTTATGCTTTACATTTGGATCCATGATCCTTTTGAGGAAAATGTTTGTATATGGTAGAATGTATGAATCAAAGTTTAGATTTTTTTGAGTATGGGTACCCAAATACTCCAGCACCATTTGTCTAAAAGAGTGTCCTATCTGCACTGAATTGCCTTTTTGCTTTGTTGAAAATCAGTGGCAAATATATGTGTGGATCTATTTGTGGACTCTCTAATTTTGTTACATTTATCTATTTGTCTATATCTTGATGACAAGAGTTACTAGTTTGATTATGGTAACTTTATGATAAATCTTGAAATCAGGTAGCGTAAGACTTCAAGCTTTGTTCTTTTAAAAAGTTATTTTGAATATAGCAGGTACTTAACATTTTTATGTGAATTTTAGAATTAGCGTGTTCATTTGATTGTCATTGTATTAAATTTATATAACATTTTGGAGTGAATTGACTAATTTTTTTAAAAAAAAATTTCTGTTTTACATTGAGGGTTCCACGTGCAGCTTTGTTACGTAGGTAAATTGTGTGTCATCCAGGTTTGCTATACAGGTTATTTCATCACCAATGTAATAAACATAACCGATAGGTAGTTTTTCAATGTTCACACTCCTCCCCCCCCCACCCTTAAGTAGGCCCTATTATCTGTTGTTTTGTTCTTTGTATCCATGTTTGTTTCATTTTTTTTTTTTTTTTTTTTTGAGACGGAGTCTCGCTCTGTCCCCCAGGCTGGAGTGCAGTGGCCGGAACTCAGCTCACTGCAAGCTCCGCCTCCCGGGTTTACGCCATTCTCCTGCCTCAGCTGTTTCATGTTTAGCTCCCACTTTATAAGTGAGATCAGGCAGTATTTGGTTTTCTGTTCCTGCAGTAGCTTGGTTAGGGTGATGACCTCCAGCTCCATTAATGTTGCTGCAAAGGACATGATCTCACCGTGCTTTATAGCTGTGTACTATTCCATGACATATATGTACCACATTTTCTTTATCCAGTCTACCATTGGTGGTCATGTAGGTTGATTCCATGTCTTTGCTATTGTGAATAGTGCTGTGATGAACATATGCATACATGTGTCTTTATGATAGAATGATTTATATTCCTTTGGATATATACCCGATAATGGGATTGCTGGATCAAATGATAGTTCTGCTTTAAATTCTTTGAGAAATCACCACACTACTTTCCACAGTACCTGAACTAATTTATCTTCCCACCAACTGTGTATAAGCGTTCCCTTTTCTTTACAACTTCGCCAGCATCTTTTATTTTTTAACTTTTAAATAATAACCATTCTGACTGGTGTGAAATAATATCTCACTGTGGTTTTGATTTGTATTTCTCTAAGGATTAGTAATGTTGAGCATTTTTTCATGTGCTTGTTGACTATGTGTATGTCTTCTTTTGAAAAGTGTCTGTTTACGTCCTTTGCCCAGTTTTGAATGGTGTGGTTTGCTTTTTGCTTTTTAATTTGTTTAAGTTCTTTGTAGATTCTGGATATTAGACTTTTGCTGGATGCGTAGTTTGCAAATATTTTCTCCCATTCTGTGCGTTGTCTGTTTACTCTGTTGATCCTTAATTCTTGCTTTTTGTTTTTTATTTTATTTATTTATCTATTTATTTATTTATTTATTTTTGTTGTTCAGAAGCTCTTTTGTTTAATTAGGTCCCATTTGTTTACTTTTGCTTTTGTTGCAGTTGCTTTTGGCATCCTTATTATGTAATCTTTGCTAGGGTCTATTTCCAGAATGGAATGTCCCAGATTGTCTTCCAGTGTTTTTATACTATTAGGCTTTACATTTAAGTCTTTAATTCATCTTGAGTTAAGTTTTGTACATGGTGTAAGGAAGGGGTCCAGTTCAGTATTCTGCATATTGAAACCTGTTATTAAAAAAAAGAAAATGAAGAATTACTAATTAGATAACATGGATGGATATTTTTATATGTATGACAAAAATGAGAAGGAAAGGTCCTGAAGGAGGTAAACAGATACATTTTTGTAATACCCAGAACACAATGCAGTATGTCAACAGATACCAATCATAATAGATATGTGATTACACATATGAATGTAGATTAATACCCAAAACAGTTGTATGTGAAGCTAATCTGTTTACAATATATTATATATTTCATGAGACTTCTTCTGTGATAAAAATAGACTTGGCATCACTTAAAAAAATGGTTCTAACCTTTTTAAAAGTTCTCAGAAATTCACTTGGCGGAGCAGTACACAAGCTGTGTGTTTCTAGTTTTCCTCTACAATCTCTTTAAGAAGTTAATCAAACAGGCAATTAATCTGTATGATATTATTCATATGAAAGCATATGCATATTAAAATACACAACAGACTTCATTCTCATTTTCCTTAAACTTTTCTCTAATGTCAGGGGTTTGAATGTCCAGCAGAGCTCACAATATGAAAAAGATACACGGCAGTACTTTTGTTGTACATACCAGAAAGTACAAGCAATAACGTTCTGCTGTGTAAACCCCTGTAATGAAGGCAGAAAATATGAAGTAAGCTAAGAAACAAGACTTTGTCCCTAACAACACTAATCTCTCGCCTTGAATCTGCTTCTGCTCCTCATTTCCATTAATAGTGTCACAATCTTCTCTGTAATCCTGATTTGAAATCTCATAGTTGTCCTAGACTCCTCCTTCTCCTTCATCTCGCCCTTCTGTTCAATTTCAGCTTCCTGTTGATCAATCTCAGTATCCTGTTGATTCTGACTCTACAGTTCTTCCCACATTTCCTTGTCATAGCTTTTGCCACTTTCTTTTTTTACTTCTATTTTAAGAATTTTCAGAGTTGTCTCCTTACTCCTAGCTATCCCCTTCCAATCCATCCTTGATATTGTCTTGAAAGTGATATTTCTAAAATGTAGATCAGATTCTAACCCTTCCTTTGCAGACGTTTACCACTGTCTACATTGGTTTTAGCAGTGGTTTTCAAAGTGTCATCCCTGGACCAGCAGCATCACCTGCTTTGTAGTAACTACTTCGTAGTAACGCAGATTCTTAGGGGCCCATTCCCGACCTTCTGAATCTGAAACTCTGATAGGCGTGCACAAAACTCTGTGTTTTAAAAAGTCCTCCGGGTGATTCTAATACACACTAAAACTTGAAAACTACGGGGCTACAGAATTAAGTTCTAGTTTCTTGGCATGGTGTCACCAAACCTGTCTTTTCTGCACTTATTTTCACCTCCTTAAACTCTTCTGTACTCCTCACCGCTCCACTATTTCAGAATCTTACCATATACTGTCCTATTAACTGGGATATCCCATTCGCTTGCAATTTTCTCTTCCAAATTATCAGGTTTTAAACTAAGGCACATTTTGAATTTCTTCTCTTTCTAAATCCTTTTTGATCTTCCTAGTCAAATTTCCTGCTCCATTAGTTCATCTGTGAAGTGGAAAATAGTTCTGGGTTTAGAGGTAAAACAAACTTCTTGCTTTGTGTTTCCTCAGTAATGTCATCTTTGCTCTCAGAATGTATTCATTCTTTCTTGTGCTATACATGGTTTTTGACAAGTCTGTTCCCACTTACAGATCGTGTCGTCAAGGGTGGTGCTAGTCTCAGTAATCTTTGTCATAGAAGAGTGAGTTGCACATCATATGTGCTCTATAACATGTGGACTCACACCAATATATGACTTGAACTTTATTGCATGATTATTTTATGTGTTCATTGCTGAAAACAATTCATTAGTCCATTTGGGATTGTTATAAAATTTAAAGAGCTTTTGTAACTTGCTATCTTGAAAATGGTAATTGTGTTCTTCTGTCTGCTCTAAAACAAAAACAAAATAAAAGCGAATCTGTGCTTTGAATCCTGTTACTTTCTCTTTAAAGGATCAATTTGCCAGCTGGGTGTCCTGCCATCTAACAGGCCTTCCCTGTGAGGCTCCTCTAAATTGGGAAAAGGATTAAATTTGATCAGTGTTTGTTTGGTCTGTTGCTCATCATGCTGATATTTAATCCAGTGTCCAACAAGTGTCCCAAAGGAATAAAATGCCTGAAGCTGGCAATATTTTCTGACCTATCTGTCTGCACATATTCTTATCAGTTTTTACCCAAATGGAGGGTTTTCCGGGAGACATACATGAGGTAAATAAATAATATAATAGTATGCTTAATTAATGTAAAACAGTAAACTATGTTTAATGTATCAACAAGGATTTGAGTCCTGAAGTACACTCAGTTTTGTGAAATCAAATTATTCTGAGTTAGAAAATTGTATCACTTTGCAATATTAGAAAGGAAAAATGCATACTGCTATTTTTTAATTATTAGGGTTAAAAATACAAACAATTGTTGTTAGTGATTGTGTTAACACCAAAGGTATACATTTTCAATACTCCTTTAAGTGAACAGTTATTTAGTTAATCACTAATTTATTCAACACATATTTATTGATTGCCTCTTATGCCCCAAATAGATATAGATATGGAAATAGCTCTAGATTTGTAATTAGAGCTAAATGAGTTTTTTTTTTTCTTTTTTAGAGATGGAGTCTTGCTATGTTCCCCAGCCTAGACTAGAACTCCTGGGCTCAAGCAATCCTCCCATATCAGCCTTTTTATTAGCTGAGACTACAGGCGCATGCTGCTGGGTCCTGTTTGAGATTTAGATACATAGATGATAGATACATAGATAGATAAACAAATAGCCAGGCAGAGATAGAAATAGAGATAAAGATAGAGAAAGATGGAGATAGACATAGAGATAGTGATAGAGATACGGTAAAGTCTCACTTTTCAGAGTCCCCACACTTCAGTGATCAATGAAATACATGTAAGCAAATAATGATTTAATATGATACATGCTAATGAAAGTATGTATTAACTAAAGAACATAAGGTAACTACATAATCAAAAGAGTGAAAAAAATCTTTAAAGTCATAGATGGACCATATGTACCAAGATGTTACCTATCTGAATCAATTTCTTATGTCAAGACTAACAAAAGAAAATAAGAATCCAGATTTTCTTGTAGCATGACGTGGATCTGTTTGTGTTTGCTCAAATAGCAGGGCTTTTTCTGCTTCTGTTCAGTGTGTGAATGGAAAGCAGGACATCCCCTTTGTTCCGTGTACTGTGTGAGGTCCTTTCTCATGTCACTTCTAAACACTAAGAAAAGTAAAAAACGAAGATCCAAACACAAGTCTGAAATTGAATTTACTTAATGCAAGGCAGGAATAACATGATCCCACACAGATGCGTGGGACCTTCAGATTAACGGTTAAAGAATTGTTCAGAGAAACGTAACCTAAAACATTGATGATTTGTTCACATATAGACACACATAAGGAAGAGAAACCCTTATGAAGACTTTTTCTCAGGTCAAAGTCAAGTGTAGAGCTTTAAAAAGGCAAACTTAGAAGTTTGGGTTGGTTTGTTTGTTTCTCTAACAACAAGAGTTGCTGTTGCAAGGTGAGAGTCGCTCTCCGTAGTTTTTAATTATTATTCCAAGATATCTACCCAAGTAGACACAGGCTGAGTATCCTTTTTTTCTGAAATGCTTGGGACCAGAAGTGTTTTGGATATCAGATCTTTTTCAAATTTTAGAATACTTGCATATACAGTATATGATGAGATATCTTGGGAATGGAACCCAAGTCTGAACATCAAATTGATTTATGTTTCATATATAGCTTATGCACATAGCCAGAAGGTAATTTTATATTTTCCTTGGCGATGCTAAATAAATTGTGTTCTGTGAACCTACATTTTGACTGTAACCCATCAAGTGAGGTCAGGTGTAGAGTTTTCCATTTGTGGCATCATGTTTGCCGGCACTCAAAAAGTTTTGAATTTTGGAGCATTTGGGCTTTCAGATTTTCTGATTAGGGATGCTCAACTTTACTTTAAAGTAACATAATTTATCCTTCTGTAAATATAGTATTTCACTTTCATATTAGTATGCAATATGTTTATATTATTAGACTTTTTTGAAAGAATTCAAACTTCAAGTTTGTTACCATGAAAATATTTTTAGCTCTTACATAGGTAGTAATAGTGACTTAATTTAAAATACTTTCTCTACTCTTATTTGAATATATTGACAATAGCCAATGTAGGTAGCTTTTCTTCATAGTACATCGTTAGTGAAGGAATTACTTCTGAATCTTAATTCCATTACTGTCTTCATATAAGCTCCCAGAACTTTATGGGTGGTAACAAAAATGAATGAACATGGTACTTCTTACTCCCACTCCCCAATGTAACTTCATGGCTTCTTTCATAAACTCCCATTGACTGTGAAAGAACGTGTACTGCAGAGATATGTTGAACTGGAGTATTTCCGTAGAACCCTCCCATCAGGGAAGGAGAGTACCAATAACAAACTTTCTGAGAGAGACTTATAGAAAGGTATTTTATTCCAAAAGGGAGAAAACCAGATTAAACCAGTAACAATAAAAGTTAGATAAATTACATATAATTAATGAAATCAACAGTGTCTAGAAATATGGTTTTGGAATGATTGTTCCCAAGCCAACAAAGCTTGTGGGCTGAAGTAAGAAAAAACTGAATGGATCAACAGCAATTCTGTTCATCAAGAGTTAGATTGTAAGTTATCACATATCCTTTTAAGATTTTAAAGGTCTCACTACACAAGGTTAACAAATACACTTTGTGGGTATATTTTGAAAGTCTTTATTCAGAAGGAGATACATACGGAAGTATTTGGGGATGAAATATCATTAAGTCTCTAATTTATTTTCAACTGGTTTAGAAACAATAATATAACATGCAAGGTGTAAGAGAGAACATGTGTGCAAATAAGGCAAAACGTTAACAAAGGAAAAAATTATATCTCCTTCATCACTTCTTTCATTTATTAAAATGTTTTAGTGTAACTGTTGAAGGCAGACCTATGTCCATCATTGGTTTAAATGATGTTATGCAGACCGGGCACGGTGGCTCACGCCTGTAATCCCAGCACTTAGGGAGGCCAAGACGGGTGGATCACGAGGTCAGGAGTTTGAGACCAGTGTGACCAACATGGTGAAAACGTGTGTCTACTAAAAATACAAATATTAGCTGGGCGTGGTGACATGCACTGTAGTCCCAGCTATTGAGGAGGCTGAGGCAGGAGAATCACGTGAACCTGGGAGGCGGAGGTTGCAGTGAGCCGAGATCCTGCCATTGCACTCCAGCCTGGGCGACAGAGCAAGACTCCGTCTCTGGGGAAAAAAAATAAAAATAAAAAGATTTTATTTAAATAATTTGAGTATGCCTTGAATTGTTCTCTATAGTGTTTGCCATCTTTCCCCAGGAATTATTGAACCATTTTAACTTAAGTTTATTTTTGAACAGCATGCATTTAGTTTAATGGTAGTAAAACCTCCTAAGCCATAGATCCTCCATCTGTTTCCATATTGAAATGAACACCAAGTTTCTCTAATGTCCAAAGTGCCATTTCTTCATTTTGCCTCTAACTTTTCTTTGGCACATGACGTTGAACCGTATGAAACTTTTTTCCTGACTAATATTTAAGTATGGAGTAAGAGTAATTTTCAGTAATAATTGTGATTTTCTTCCAACATTTTCTCAGAAAGCATATTCTGAAAGTGTGTATTAATATCTGTATGCGTTCTCAGCACAACTATCTCTTCTAGTCTCTCGATCTCATTTGTTACTTTTTCAAACTTTCTAGACTAAATCTTTTTGCTTCCCTTCAAGCATTTTGCATTATACTACAGATCTTCTGAGACTCGAATAATTTTATCATACGGTTTATATACTCCGACCTTGAAGGTATTTCAACCTTTTTCACTAGCAGCGATACCCTCCATGACAGATAGTCAGTTATATTAACTTGATTCTATTGTAATTTACATAGTGGTAAAACAAAATAATTTTAAACTTATAATCAAAATTATAACTGTTTAAAAAATTACCACCTAGAATTCATTGTATGCAATGGGAAAATATACAAAACTGTTTTGATAAATATATGAAATTATATAACTTGGACATCTCTATGTAGTTTTTTCATCCTGTTTAACATGGTATGCCAGCTCTACAGTAGTCATTGACAGGAATTATGACAATGACTCAGACATTGATGATGCCCACCAAGCTTGCAGCATATTTACTGTAGATAGTACCTCCATACAGCCCTTTTGTAAAAATTTTAAACCCAAATTTGGTAATTGAAATTAACTAAATCAAAGAAAGCTGTGAAATTGGCACATTTATTAGTAAACAATATGTGACAGTAGGGAGAATTATTTCTAGGTTCAGATAAATCTGGGTGAGAACCCAGCACTCACCCTTATTAGCCGACATGGAGTTTCTTCAAGTTTTTAACTTGGTAATTCAATTGTTTATTTTGCTTATTTATTCAAGCATTCATTCATTTATTCATTTGGTAAATGTATGCTAAGCTGGTTAGCAGGCACAATTCTAGGCACTGTGGCTAAAAAGGGAAGTGAAAAGGACAACATCCTTGCTCTCAAGGGATTTACTTTCAACTGGGGAGACAGAAAGCAAGGTAGTTACATAATATAACATCAAATAGCAATAGGTCTTGTGAAAAAAATATCAAGGCCTACTCTGGATCAAGTGACCAGGATGGGAAGGCAAAAGGCCTCTCTGAGGAGGTGATATTTGGCAAGAAAGAAAGAGAAAGCCATGCTGTTGGTTGGCAAAAAATGTTCCAGGCCGAGGGAAGAGCAAGTTCAAACGCCTCAGTTTGTATTTCTGTGAATAGTAAATGAAAGTTTATAAACTCCTGACACATCGTTAAGTGCTTATTAGATGTTAGATATAATTTAAAGATAATAAATGTGGATAATTAATTCCACATGTTATTATGTGTCTTCCTTGCTATAATGTACATCCTCCTTTTCATCTAGACCATTTTTCTTCTCTGGAATACTGTATTATTTATCCTGTTCTCAGAGCTGTTAGATTGCCCTCTTTTTAATTTGTAGTGAGTTTAACCCTGCTTGCAATACTCAAATGTTATTGCTGTCAGAGGTCCTGTTTTCTCAGTCTTTGCCCTTTTGCTCAACATTTGTATACTCTGAGTAATGCCAAATTGATTTTCTTGCTAAGTGTTGGGCCACTGCCCTCTCTAAACAGTAAATTCACAACTTCTCCGTGATGATGATAATGTTGATGCCCTGTGGGAACCTGTTGGTTTGTATGTGTGTGCAGGGAGAGGGGTGATCTAAAAATGGTGTCAAGATGTCATTTGGAAGATGGTACCTACAGAAAACACAGAAAACCCAATCACACCCCACCCCCATCTTCCCCATTTCCCAACATGGTTTCTTGTTTACACTTCCCCGATTCTCCCAGAAGTCAGAGCAAAGTGACTGTTTACGTCTGTCTCTGGCTGTGAAAAAAAACACTACCAGAGCTCAACTCACTTTTATTGATTTCTATATTGTTTGGCTGTAAAATATTTATTCTCACTTGTATCAGTTTAGGTCCAGTCAGAGAAAAAACACAGTCATTTGAACAGTGAAAGTTTATACAAATAATTATTAAATGTAACAGGGGATTATAGTAATGAAGGGATTGGCTAGTGTGAAAGAAAGATGTATTAGTTTGCTCAGGCTGCCATAACAAAATGCTATAGACTGAGTAGCTTAAACAAAGGATATTTATTTCTCACGGTTCTGGTGACTGGGAAGTCCATGATGAAGGTACAGCCAATTTGGTTTCTGGCTTTCAGATGGCTACCTTCTTGCAGTGTGCTCACATGATCTCTTTTTTGTAATCACGATGGAGTGAAAGAGAAAGCTCTCTGGTGTCTCTTCTTATAAGGGCACTAATCTCATCAAGCGTGTCCTTCTCATGACGCTCCTCATCTAATCCTAATTACCTCCCAAAGAAAGGCCTCATGTCCACATACCGTCATATTGAGGGTTAAGGCTTCAGCATTTGGATTTTCAGGGGAGGGCATAAACATTCAGAGTATAGCAAAAGAGAACCCTTAAAAATAGAGGAATGGCTACCATTAGCCCTGGGGCTGAGACAGCACACCTAAGAAAAAGTCCCTATGTTTTCATCCCCAAAGCAGAGATCCGCACTTTATTGGGAAGGTACAACCATAGTTTACCGAATGGCAGAAATCACTAAGTTGCTATACTAGCAGAACTTGTCAGAAATCTGTCTTCTGCAAGTTAACAGAGACCCTCCCTCTAAGGTACCTGGGAAACATCGCCAAGCTGCTGGTTGGCAAGCACTGTTGGAGTCAGGTGCTGAAGAAGCCTTGCACACTGCAAGAGCCTGCCAAGTGAGCACACTGAAAATAGGAAGTAAATCCCTTTCTTCCTGAAATGTCTCACCAGTGCCCTCTCTCCACCAAGCTTCAGTGCCAGCTAGTAAAGAAAAACATATCTCAAAGGCCCAGATCTATTTTTACCGAGCAGGCAGAAAGGTACATTTAGAACTAAGAGGCAATAAATCAATAACCAGCACACTGGTATAAACTAATAATAAATGACAGCAGAAGCAGACTAAGTGAAGAATACATTGTTTTTTAGCAGAGTCCACTACTTTGCAGGGCCATTCTTAGTTTGATTCATTGCTATGTGCTGTGTGCCTAGAATTAAACCTGACCCAATATGGATGCTCAGTAAATATTTGTTGGATGAATGAATAATCTAATTGCTTATTTTTTCCCTCTAATGTTTTTCCTCTCTTTCTCTCTCTCTTTTTTTTACTATAGCTGATGGATGCACTGATTGGTCTATCGATATCAAGAAATATCAAGTTTTGGTGGGAGAGCCTGTTCGAATCAAATGTGCACTCTTTTATGGTTATATCAGAGCAAATTACTCCCTTGCCCAAAGTGCTGGACTCAGTCTGATGTGGTACAAAAGTTCTGGTCCTGGAGACTTTGAAGAGCCAATAGCCTTTGATGGAAGTAGAATGAGCAAAGAAGAAGACTCCATTTGGTTCCGGCCAACATTGCTACAGGACAGCGGTCTCTATGCCTGTGTCATCAGGTATCCCTTTAATTATATTACTGCTGAATCAAAGAAATCACAGGCTGCTTTCTCATTCTTAAATTTTGCTGCTATCTCTTTTGCCTAAAGCCGTTGTCTCAATATTTGCATGTGTTGCTGCTTTCTAAAATTTAGAATCACAATCATAGAAAGATGGGATTGGAATTTATATTAGACATTATTTCTAGCTTATGGAGAAAAGAGATACCATCTGGGTAGCTACTTATGTTACCAGGAATTACTAAAAACTATGAAATAAAATTTATAGAGGAAGTAAAATGGTGCAAATAAAATGTAAGCAAAGACTTGCAGAATAGATGCATAGTTTCTTGCTAAATGAGTTGTAACATTTTGTTATTGCCCTTCACAGACAGATAGAGCATGGATACTTCTGGTTCACACACATTTGTAAAGATGATTTAGGTAATGTGTGTATGTGCACAGGGAGAAGAAGAAAGTATTACCATGTTAGAGAAAATGAAGACTGTGTTCCAGATTGCTTTGCTAACCAAAACTTCTGGATCAATACAAAAATGTTCCCAAGTCTTTCAGGGCCTATACCAAAGTTAATAACAAATTCAGTCCTTGTATCCCCAAGGATACTCACCATACATCTACACATCTTTGTCAGCTTCTAGAAGAGGCATATGCACTTTGTTTATTGATAATGCATTGAAGCAGTGTCCATGCAACACATTAGCAGTTAAAAACCTCAGTTTAAGCATTTAGCCCCCCATGGATTGTGTATCACACCCTTCGTGAATGATCGTGTATGTCATTGGACTATTAGAACATTAGCAAAGCTGGGTATAGTCATATAGAAGGTGTGTTTAAATCTATTTATTTGGCTTTCTGTATTTGGGCTTATTCAGAGAAATAAAGAAGAATCTAAAGTACTTGATACCCAAACTCAGAGAAAGTCTCAGAATCACCTAGTATCTTTTTCAAATAAAAATTTACCACTTCTGAAATCCTGATCAGCAGCTAACACTCCTGTCATAAATATCATGCCTCCCTCTTACTGTCATCTGTAAGAATTACCTGTAAGCTGAGTCATGGCTACAGGTGTGCTAGGACATTGAAATAGGTCAAGTTGCATAAAAGTTAAACAGAAATGTATCTTTCTAACACTGACAACATGTATTATGTTAATGTTGGAAAATATAAATGAATATCTGTAAAGTGTTGTGTTTGGGGAAAATGCCTAATGGATTTTAAAAGAACAAATACATCTGGCCAGGTGCGGTGGCTCATGCCTGTAATTCCAGAACTTTGGGAGGCAGAGTAGGGCAGATCACTTGAGACCAGGAGTTAGAGACCAGCCTGGCCAACATGGCAAAACCCCATCTCTACTAAAAATCCAAAAAATTAGCCAGGCATAATGACATGTGCCTGTGATCCCAGCTGCTTGGTTGCAGTGAGCCAAGATCACACCACTGTACTCTAGCCTGGGCTACATTGTGAGACTCCATCTCAAAAATAAATAAGCAAACAAATGCATCATTCCTTTGGCAACTCTTCTTCTTTCTCTTAGGGTTTACTAATCCTTTTATGATTAAACATAACTCTTAATAAAAGTAGAGATTTTGTAGGGGTAAAGATCAATAACTGTCATACTAGTACAGTTAAAGAATACTGTTTGGACTAGCTGTTCCCATGTGACCAATAGTAATTAGATTGTAATTTCATATCTGCTATGTTTCTTTTAAATAATCATTATTTCTGATTGTTCATGCATGTGGTGAGATGATTCTTCAAGATAGGCAAATGCGTGTCCTCATTTATCTGACATTAGAATTGAGCTGGATGTCCATAGTACAACACTACATTTCGTCACTCATTATTGATGGAAAAATAATGGTGTTTTCACATAGTAATCTGAATTTTACAAACACTGAGGTTGCAGTTCTCTGATGTATTTAAATTACACTATGATCCAATACTCTGAGAAATTGCATTAAAATGCCTCTGGAAGGGCCGTGTATGGTGGGTTGTGCCTGTAATCGCAGCACTTTGGGAGGCCGAGGTGGGTGGATCACCTGAGGTCAGGAGTTTGAGACCAGCCTGACCAACACGGAGACACCCTGTCTCTCCTAAAAATACAAAATTAGCCGGGGGTGGTGGCGCATGCCTGTAATCCCACCTACTCGGGAGGCTGAGGCAGGAGAATCACTCGAACCCGCGAGGCAGAGGTTGTGGTGAGCCGAGATCGCGCCATTGCACTGGTAACAAGAGCAGAACTCTGTCTAAAAAAAAAAAAAAAAAGCCTCTGAATTTCCAGTTGTAATAATGAATGAAAGATTGAAAAGTTTCCAAAATGTTGACACTTGCCATATGTTCATATGTCTACATTTTAATAAAAGGTGAAACTAAAAGACAAATACTTGAAAGTTTATGTGTGTCAAGTGGCAATCTAGAGAAGGGGATGAACTGCAGGAAGAGGTACTTTTGGCAGTGAAATTCAAATATGCCAATCGATTTGAAGTGAGTGTTGTTGCATCTTCCTTGTCCAATTTGGAAAGGGGTACTCAAAAATCTTTACAAACAGCATTTGAAATAGCATGGCTTGGTGTTGATGTGAGAGGCGCTCAGGGGCTGTCAGTGGAGTCACTGACATTTTGGCATATTGCTAGCTATCAAGCCACTAAACTGTCACCATTAGTTTTTAAATAATTCACTTGCAAAGAATTTTAGAGCCTTGAAAATGTTAGCATCCATTCTAGGTTCTAGTCTTTCTGATCAATATAGAGTATTAACTTTTCAATGAAATTGTTTATCAAGCTTTTCATACAAAACTAATTTCCATTTACACTTGAATATATGCAATGAAATGGCGTACATAATGGAAACATTTAAGTCTACTATCATTATAATGAACAAGAACTTTATTATTTCCTTCTCTTAATGTCTATTTTGGACAGAATAATACCACACAGTTCTTTGCTCCATACTTCTTGGCTCTTTACTCAGTTTACTCAAATTTATATTTTTCCTTTTTACATGAAAAAGTGAATGAAGGAAAGCTATGTAACAATTTCTTTTGTCTTCTTTTATGGCCATATATAAAAATAAGTTTACTTTTAAAATAATAAAAATTTGGTGGCCAGATGTGGTGGCTCATACCTGTAACCCCAGCACTTTGGGAGGCCGAGGCAGTTGAATTGTTTGAGGCCAGGAGTTCGAGTCCAGCCTGCATAACATAGACCTAGTGTCTACAAAAATAAAACTTTTGAAAAATTAGCCTGGTGTCGTGGTGTCCACCTGTAGTCCTAGCTACTCAGGAGGATAAGGTGGGAGGATTTCTTGAGCCCAGGAGTTTGAGGCTGCAGTGAGCTATGATCACACCACTGCACTTCTGCCTGGACAACAGAGCAAGGACTTGTCTCTTAAAAATTAAATAAAATAAAATAATAGTTCCATATTGTTGACCTCCAACTTTTTAATTCCCCTTTTCATAGTTATGCACTATTAGCAGTTTCATATGCAAAGCTGGCTGGTACATGTGGAAGCATTCCAGTGCCCCCCAAATGGTAGCATGCTACGTTATTTAGCACCCTATTTTTAATTAAAATTTTATTTTTGAGATAATTGCAGGTTCATATTCAGTTGCAAGACATAACATAGAGAGATCCCATACCCAGATTTACTCGGTGGTAGCATTTTGTGAAACTGTGGTACAGTATCATAATCGGGATATTGACATTGATACAGTCAAGATACAGAGCAATGCCGTCATCTCAAGGGCCCCTCCTATTGTTCTTTTATAGCTACATCCATCTCTACCCAACTCCAGTCGCAAGCCCCTGTCAACTACTAATCTGTCCTTTATATTTATAGTTTTGTTAATTTATTAATGCAATATTAATGAAATCATACAGTATAGAACCTTATGGAATTGGATTTTTCACTCAGCATAATTCCTGTGAAATCCATCCAAGTGTTGTACATATCCATAGTTCATGCCTTTTTTTTTTTTTTTTTTTTTTTGCTGTGTAGTATTCCATGGTATGAACTACCACAATATTTGTTCACTTGTTGAAAGGCATCTCTATTATTTCCAGTTTGGGGATATTAAAAAGGAAACTTCTATGAACATTCGTATTCAATTTTTGGTGAACATAAGTTTATGTTTCTGGAATAAATGTGCAAGAGTGAATATGGATTGAATGGTAGTTTTGTGCTTAGTTTTATAAGAACGTACCAAACTATTTTTCAAAGTCGCTGTACCATCTGATGTTCCCACCAGCAATGTATGATTTCTCCACATCCTTGCAGCATTTGCGATTGTCACTACTTTTAATTGTAGCCATTCTGGTAGGCATATTGTGATAACTCATTGTGATTTTAATTTGCATTTTCTTAATGGCTAGTGATTAAAATTTTCATGTGTTGATTTGCCATCTCTCTTCTCATCAGTAAAATGTCCATATTTTTGTACATTTTATAATGTAATTATTTATGTTCTCCTCATTGAATTTTGAGAATTCTTTGTATGTTCTAAATATTAATTCTTTTTGGAGATGTAGTTTGCCAATATTTTCTGATTGCCTGTAGGTTATCTTTTCATCCTTCTAACAGGGTCTTTTACAAAGCAGAAGTTTTTAATTATGATAAGGTTCAATTTGTGAATTTTTCCAGTTATGGACTATGCTTTTGGTGTGAAGTCAAAAAATTCTGCCAAATGCTAAGTCCTGAAGATTTTTCCTTGTTTTATTTTTTATTTTTAAGATTTAAAAATTTGTTTAAAATTCAGTTGCTTTACATTTTACATTTAAGTCTGTTATTAATTTTGAATTAATATTTTTTTGAAAAAATGCTTATTTTCTTTTTATTTGTATGTATGCATTTATTTATTTTAAGTCCCGGGGTACCTGTGCAGGATGTGTAGATTTGTTACATCGGTTAACGTGTGCCATGGTGGTTTGCTGTCCCTAGCATCCCACCAACTAGGTATTAAGTCCAGCACGCATCAGCTATTTTTCCTGATGCTATCCCTCCCCTAGCCCACCTGCCCAGTGCCAGCAGGCCCCAGTGTGTGTTATTCCCCTCCCTATGTTGATGTGTTCTCATCGTTCAGTTCCTACTTATAAGTGAGAATATGTGGAATTTGGTTTTCAGTTCCTGTGTTAGTTTACTGAGGATACTGGCTTCCAGCTCCATCCATGTTCCTGCAAAGGACATGAGCTCATTCTTCTTTATGGCAGCGTAGTATTCCGTGGTGTATATGTACCACATTTTCTTTATCCAGTCTATCATTGATGGGCATTTGGGTTGATTCCATGTTTTTGCTATTGTGACTAGTGCTGCAATGAGCATATTCATGCATTTATGTTTATAATGGAATGGTTTATATTCATTTGGGAATATGCCCAGTAATGGGATTGCTGCATCTAATGGTGTTTCTGTTTCTTTATCTTTGAGGAATTGCCACACTGTCTTCCACAATGGTTGAACTAATTTACATTCCTACCCACAGTGTAAAAGCATTCCTTTTTTTCTGCAACCTCGCCAGCATCTGTTGTTTCTTGACTTTTTAATAATCGCCATTCTGACTGGTGTGAGATGATATCTCATTGTGGTTTTCATTTGCATTTCTCTAATAATCAGTAATGTTGAACCTTTTTTCCTATGTTTCTTGGGCAGTTAAATGTCTTCTTTTGAGAAGTGTCTGTTCATATCCTTTGACCATTTTTTAATGGAGATTTTTTTTCTCATAAGTTTGTTTAAGTTCCTTGTAGACTCAATATTAGACCTTTGTCAAATGGATAGATTGCAAAACTTTTCTTCCATTCCTTAGGTTGTCTGTTCGCTCTGATGATAGTTTCTTTCACTGTGCAAAATCACTTTAGTTTAATTAGATCCCATTTGTCAATTTTTGCTTTTGTTGCAATTGCTTTTGGCATGTTCATCATGAAGTCTTAATTTTGAATTAGTATTTATTGCAGGACTGATGTTTGTTTAGGTTAAGGCTTAGTTTTATGGGGATGGATGTCCAGTTGTCCCAGCACTATTTGTTGAAAAGGCTATGCTTCCTCCATTGAATTACTTTTGCATCTTTATTCAAAAACCATTGAGCATATTTTTGTGGGTTAATTTCTATGTTATTTATTGCATACTTTTTTCTATCCCTCTGCCAATGCCAATCTCTATTGATTAGTATAGCTATCTGGTGGCAAAAATATCAACTAGAGTGAGTTCTCCTACTTTATATGTCTTTTTAAATATTGTGTTTAGCTATTGTAGGGCCTATTATTTTCCATGTACATTTTAGCATAAGTTTGTCTATGTCCACAAAAATCCTTACTAGAATTTTTTATTGCAATTTCATTAAGCCTATGGATCAATTTGAGGAGAATCGATATCTTTACCATTTTGGGTCTCACTATCTGTGAATACAGTTTGTGCCTCCATTTATTTAGGATTTCCTCCTTTGGTTTCTTTCACCAGCATACAAATCCTGCAAACATTTTGTTAAAATTTTAGCTAAGTATTTAATTTCCTTTGGAATGTTTGTAAATGATATCTTCTGTTTAATTTTGGTTTCAACATGTACATTGTTACTATGTGAAAATGTGATTGATTTTTGTGTGTTAACATTTTAAAAACATATTTTTTTCAAATGACATATTTGTAATGTGTTATATATAGTGTGTAGTTCATTTGCCCAAGTCTTGATTTTTCCTTTCAGGACTATGTAACTCTTTTTTCTCATTGAAAGAACATATTAAGTAAGCATCTATCAAAAAGTATTTAAAGAAAATCCATTTATTCACTCATTCTATACTAATGCTGGGATTAAAAAGATTTAAAGAAAAGCTTTTACTTTCAAGTAGTTTACCTAAGAGAAAATAAATGTGTAATAAATTGCTGTAGATACTATGAAAATAGTTTAGAATTCAGTGGAATTCTGCCAAGATAGAGTAGCCCAGTTACTCTTAAGTCTTCCTTCTTACAACTAAAAAGTCTGTATGTGACGGCAAACAAGCACAAGAAGTCTCTGAAAGATGGAAGAAATACCTCTGAGAAAAAGACCTCAGAACTTGAAGAATGACATGGCAACATGTCATGTTCTCACTATCCCGTCCGCTCTTCACAGATTAAGGCATGAATTCTTATCATTTTTTCACTTTGTTCTTTCATTTGAAATTCAATATTTTCGTTGCCTACCTGAATAATACATATTTATTTCTTTAAGAAAATCCAGTTTATGTTTACTTTCTTTCTATCTTTCCTATAATTACTTCAAAAACAATTGTTTCTTCTACCTATTTTGGAGGGAAAACACTCTAAAACTTAGTGCCTTGAAACAATAACCATTTTATTTGCACATGATTCTGCAATGTAGGCTGGACTCAGCTAGGTGGTTCTTCCTGTGATCTTGCCTGTGGTCACTTGTGTCTGGAGTCCACTGCAATACAGGATTTGCTGAGCCTGTTTCTCTATTATTTCTGAGGGCCTCTCTCTCCATGTACTTTTTCCATTTATCTTTCTATCAAGTGACTTTTTACATGGCAACTCAGAACGTGTAACTACTTATCAAGCATCTCCTTGAGTCATGCTTACTGAGCCAAGTTTTGAGATAATACAGGAGAAGACTTTACAAGGACTTTGAGGTGTGGTTCATTGGTAGGGCCACCAAAGTAACAGTCTAAGAGTCAACCTTTTGACCCTTAATACTGTAATTCATGTCCTTATAAATACAAAATATTGTGACCCCATTCCTAAAACCTCCAAAGTCATGTCTTTCAGTGGCATCAGGATTAGGTTAGAAGTCAATGATCTTATTATCCAAGTCAGCTCTGAGTGTGAATGAGGTTCTTCATGCTTAGTTCCCTGAATACAACTGCTCAGGAATGGCTGCTCTTCATCCAATACTCTGTGAACTAAAAAGTTATATAATTTGGCCCTTACATAGCCAACATAAATCGTGAGACAGGGATAACATAACTAAACTAAATATCCCCATTTGAAATGAGGGCTGGGGATAGGAGATACAGAGTAGTCACTGGCCCATGACAATTCTAAAATTCAGCTGGATACATGGCACCGGTTTCTTTTTTATTTCCCCAAGGAGAGTCAATATATTTTATTTTTTTTTTATTATACTTTAAGTTCTGGGATACATGTGTAGAATATTCAGGTTTGTTACATAGGTATACATGTGCCACGGTGGTTTGCTGCACCCATCAACTTGTCTTCTACATTAGGTATTTCTCCTAATGCTATCCCTCCCCTAGCCCCCTACCCCCCAACAGACCCCAGTGTGTGATGTTCCCCTTCATGTGTCCAGGTGTTCTTATTGTTCAACTCCCACTTCCTAATTAGGGTTCAGTTCTGCTTACTGGAAGTGGTTCTCTGAGATTCTTGGATGCGTGCTCTTCCTTTCCATATAAAATTAATGGCCCAGGCATCTTTGCAATTTGAACTTTATCCCTTTTAGTGTAAGGTAGTATGGTTCCTTAAAATGTTGTGAAGCTTCCTAGTATTAAGTCGTAATCTACTTCATGAAGCAGAAGCCATACCCATAAATATCTTCAGGAAAGAGGCCCCTCTACTTTGCTGTTCAAGTCAGGATGCTGGAGGACAATGTACCAAAGATTCTTAAATGAGTTTTGCCTAGCTAGTGTTAGGGTATGCCTCATAGACCCTCCCAGCTAAGAATCTTGGAGTCTGCCTCATAGACTTTCTTAGCTTCTTTCTCTGGATGATGGAGTATGCATTGTATACCAAACATATTACCACAGACGTTTTTTCTCCTAAGGATCAATATGAGGTGTTTGTCAATGGGAAAGCACTCAATACATATTTATTGAAAAAAATAATGAGTGACTGAGGTTAGTGTTCCTTAGAATACCTTGTGGAAAACACTGCTATAGACAAAATTACACAATTTTCTGATTCCTGTCATTTTCCATGAGAAAATAATCATTTTTCTTATGACATCTCTTGTCTGAAACTAACACAAATTATGAATGGCTTGTCCTAAATCATAATTTCTGGTATTTGAGATGACAATTATCTGTCTTTGGACAGAATATACCTTTACTGTCACCTGGTGGAAATAAAAACTAATAAAATGTTAGATCTGATAGACCCACACAAGTAACTGCTACAACTGTAGTATAAACAATTTAAGTAATTTTTAAAAATCTCTATAATATAGTATACTTTTAATATTTATGATTTTTATGTAATTATTTAAAAATCAAGTCATTCTTGAATCAAAGGATATATAATGTCAGCATTATTTTAGAAAGCCTTAAACAGTCATGCCCTAAGGAGTCTTCATAATTTGTTCAGGACAATCAAAGTCCATATAAATGTTTTATATCCTACCCAGTAATTCTAATGATCACGTGCATATGTGTTCCAAGGATCTAGTGCAGTTTCACAATCTCGGTTTCCTAATTTTTAAACTATCTCTCTTAATTGAAACCATGGTATACCCTTGAGAATATCAGCTATAATTTATAGATTATAAAAAATGCAATTAAACCTACATAAGCCAGTCCTTTAAAAAAAAAAAAAAGTCATATACAAGTGAAAGTCTTTAAAATAAGATTTCAAGTCCGGATGTAGAGTCTCTTATGGATAATATATTTAAATCGTAAAAGTGCACATCAGGCACTTTCTGTAGTTCTTTTGGTAGAGACAACTTTCTTGCCATAATAGGTTTCAACGAGATTTTTCAGTTGAATAACTCTGACGATTCTTGGGGATGGCATTGAAGTTTAAGCCATATTTCCATGTCTGAGACATGAAGGCATTTTCTAATGGATCAAACTATTTTTAACAGAGCAATAATTAGCCAAATTGCTATATTTCTGGGTTGTGTTCTTTTCAAAAACAACAAATTCAATTGATGGAAGTAAAAGCCAAGAACTGTGTGAATTGTCTATTTGATTTACCGATTTTTTTAACCATCTAGGAGATACATGTCTTCAACAAAACAGCCTTTTTTTTTTTTTTTTTTTTTTTTTTTTTTTAACTAAGAAGGTGAAAGAAATTCTTCTGGAGTGATGATAGGGTAGTTTCTTAGATCACTGGATTAAGAAAAGCTTTGTCTAATCTCACCAAGTCCAATAGGAGAGTCAGTTTAGAGAACACTTTGAAATCAATTGTGTCATGTTCAAGGCAGACAGAGACTTATGAATTTTCTTCAAAAATTATCAAATTAATATGGAGTAGATAGGCTACTGAAAAAGATACATTTGTAAAACAATTAGTTGCATAAAGTCCAATTTGAGATTTTATGTAGTCTTTTTATTTTTTCCATTTTAGGTCAAATGATTCACTATAGGCCCTTTTCAACCATGAATATAACATGTATATTTATCATATTTCACGAACATTACTAAAAATCTAGGACATGACATAGTTGGTAATTATAATAAGGGAATTTTAAAAATTACAAACAACATATGCCAGGCAAACAAGTCACTTATAACCCAATAGGACTTTATTGGTGGCTATATGGGGTTATTACTGTAATTATTACTATTTGTTCTTTATTTTTAAAAAAAAAAAAAAACTATTCTCCAAAAAAATAAAAAAAATGTTAACTGCTAATATTGATGCATTTAGTGAAGAGAAATTGAATAGGCTTCATAACGTAGTAGCTGCTGATCCGCAAAATTTGGGATAAGTGATAAAGTAATCACTTATTTGAGATCAGTGAAACAGAATAGGAAGTTAAGATTATTCAAGGGTCTTTCTAAATCTAATTTTGTGTATGGTCATAAAGTAAAAAAAATGAATAAAAATCTCATTGAATGTAGAGAAGACAAAAAGGGGCTGGTTAAGGAGCCTGTGAAGGACTTGTGATTTGAACAGTAGTTTGAAGACTAAACTCATGGCTAGGGAAAGTGTAATTGGGAAAGATTTCTGTTAGAAAGGTTTCAGGAGGACTACAACAAGAAAAATTAAATAATGAACGAAAACAGGAGTTGGCAGACTTTTTCTATAAAGAGTAAAATTGTACACTTTGGAAGGCCGAGGTGGGCGGATCACGAGGTCAGGAGATCAAGACCATCCTGGCGAACACGGTAAAACCCCGTCTCTACTAAAAATACAAAAAACTAGCCGGGCGAGGTGGCAGGCGCCTGTAGTCCCAGCTACTCAGGAGGCTGAGGCTTAGGAGAATGGCGTGAACCTGGGAGTCAGAGCTTGCAGTGAGTTGAGATCGCACCACTGCACTCCAGCCTGGGCAACAGAGTGAGACTCTGTCTCAAAAAAATAAATAAATAAAATAAAGTAAAATTGTAAAAAGTTTTAGATTTTTCAAGCCATGTAGTCTCTATTACAACTACTCAACTATATTGTAATAGCCAGGCAATATCCATACACAAGATATAAATGAGTGGACATGGCTGTGTTTCAATAAAACTTTATTTACAAAAACAGGTGGTGGGACGGATGTGGGCTGTGGGTCATAGTTTGCTGACCCCTGATCTAGAAAATGCCTTGCAATGGCAAACAGCCATGCCAACAGTAGCAAGTGTTGTTATTAACAAAGAAAAAGCCACGATATATTCCTGATAAAGCAAATAGATCAGTGTTGTTAGAAAATCGGCTTTCTGTAGTTGATAGAAGGATGACAGTAAATAATGGGAAAAAATGCTAAACGCCAAGAAATATCTAGCAGGGAATGGAAAACTGAAAGCAGTTTTCCTGGAAGTACCTTACAGCAATTCTATGAAACTAGAGAAATTGGAAAATGGAAAACAGACAAATAGTTTTTACGATAAATGAGGCATAAGACAACGGGGGGCCTATGTTTAGAGTATTAATGGTAGAAATGGCAAAGAAAATAAAACAGATTCAAGGTCATTTTTGGAAGAAAAAATCTATGAGAGATGACACTTGATTGGATATATTTTGAGCTTCATTGGATGTTGCTATGGGAAATAAGTAAAAGAGACAGCAAGAAGCCTATGTTAATGCTTTTCAATACAAACCTAAACATTTTTACCAAAAGAACTCAAGCTCTGAGAAATAAAATTGCCTACACTTTAAGCTATTAGATGGGGAAACATGTAAATGAAGTTACCCCTTCACTGGTCTCCCATAGAGCATTTGAATAAACAAAGGAAGGAGTTTGGGGGTACTTTCTAGGTTCTCTGATGGTCTACTTATTAGCCTTTCCCTAAGATCATCTTAAGGGCAAAGGTGTAACTTTGCATCTTTGCATCCCTTGTTACACATATATGATCACTGAGATCTGAACAGAGTAAAATCTTTTGATTAGTTGTCACAGTTTGGGAGTGGCTTTGTGCATAACAAGAATCTTAGAAATAACAGTGGCTTAAACAGGATAGAACTTTGTCAAGAAAAAGTCCAAATGCAAGCATTTCAGAGCGGATATATTGGCTGCCTAATTGTCTAGGCCTCAGGATTCTGTCCTCTATAGGGTATAGTCTTCATCCTTATTTTCCCAAGATGAAACTCTGTCCATCATATCTATCCTATTATAAGCTGACAAAGCACATGATCCTTCCCACCTTTAAGAACAAGTCCCAGAGATTACTTATGGCACTTCTACTTACATTCATAGGCCAGAACTTGTTCACATAATTACACCAAGCTGCAGTGATGGCTTGGGTATGTAGTTTTTGTTAGTAAAACCCATGTGCCTGATAAAAATACTACTATTTTTAAGGATTTAAAATTGATTTCCCTAAGAGAAAAGCCTAAGACAGGGATTCTTGTGCAAGTGAGCTATGAAGAGAGTGTTCTCAGAAAAAACCTGCAGGGAAGAAGCCAGGCAGAGATGTGTTTTCAAGTCTAGCTTCAGCCTGTTCCCACAGGGAGCTGTGGTGCATAAATTGCATCACAGAGTTTAATCCCACATTGAAGCAAGCCTGGACGTCACAGGTATCTCTATCCAAGTGGTTCTTGTCATACCAAGGTGATTATCAAGAAAAGGGTGCAGGCATGAACCTTGACCAGCTAGTACCCACAGCAGCTAGAGGATGAGTATAACTGGTGAAGAAATTCTGGGTGGGATGCCAAAAGCATTTGCTACACTGAAAAAGGAGGACAGATATTGAGGGTAAATTAGTAGCCATTTTTGTAAGAGCCAAAAGTATCCCTTCACACATACTGAGATGACTCAATATCCTATTTTTGTTTTGTATATGGTAAGTATTCTATCAGTATTTGTAGAATGAGTAATGTATATTTCTGGACAACCTTGTATTTTTTTTTAAATTTCCACAGCCATCCTTTACCATTTTTGAAAGTATTAAGATATGTTAATACTCTAAATACCACCATACCTACCCCCAATACATATACAAGCATCCTGCCCTCAACAGCTGTTTCCTCTACTCAGATTCCAAGTGATACTCACAACCAATTGTAGGATTACCTCACTGTCATTCTGAAGAATTAGCTGGCAAATTTCCTGCATTTTCAAATATTTTAAGTTCTGGTTTCCAGAAAAATTCTCATTGCCCTGGAAATAATAGCTAGCCAGCTATGATTAGAATACATATAACCTGCTTATATTCACCTTCTTCAAATCTTTGGTGAAGAATAGTTATGGCTTTTCTCATCAGTTGGCTCTGGCCTACATTTGTGTTGATTTTACAGTGACATTTCTGACTTTCAGGCAAGTATCCATTGAGTAACTGTTTTATTATACGGAATCTGAGGTTATAAAATAAAGACTTAAATGAGCCTTTCACTGATTTCATTATATCTCACAATTATAGATCTGGATCTATCAATTTTCTCTCATGAAGGTCATAAAAGACTGTTTTGTAAGAGCCATGACTATGGAGTGAATGAGTCAAATTTGAAGTGTGGTCCAATGGTTTCAGGAAAATGTTTTATATTATTCCAAACCCAAAAAAGAAAGAAAGAATAAAGCATGATTTCAAAGCAATATCACATCAGGTTGGATTAGAGTTCATACTACAGAAAAGTGGCTTAAGATAGTTTATTCTCTCACGCAAAGTAGTTATAAGGTAGGCATTCCTGGACTTTTATGATAATTTCAACGTTTTGCATGACTTAGGCTCCAAAGTGTTATTCTCTGCTATTCTCAGCATGTGGCTTCCATTCCCAGTGTCACTATGTGCTCCTAATACAACTGAAGAACTGAATTTTTAATGTTATTTAATTTTAAATAGCCACATGTGGATCTTAGTCTTTGTTTTGAGATAGTTGTTACAAGCTGTTTGTGGCTATTGTTTTAGAATAGAAACTCTTCTGGATAGCTCTTATTTAGCCTGGAATCATGTAACGTAAACATGGAAAAGATTTTAGATTTCACTGTAGGGGTTGCTTAGTTTTACAGATAAACAACGGAGGAGGTCCAAAGAAGTTAAGTATTGATTTTCTAGAAATTCAAAGCGAATGTTTAGAAATACTGAAAATCAAGCTGGATCTTTTGATTCCTTAATCAGTGCACTCATAAAAAATAATTTATTAAAAATATTTTGTAATTGAATTTGCTAATAATTCAGGTAGATCTTCCTTTATTGACTTCAAAAAAGTTAGATTTTAACACAATTATTTTTTCGATCCATTCATTTCCAATGGCTAATTAATTGAAGAATGATTGCAGCAATCTGACAACAAATTTTTACCCCATCTACTCTAGATATTGAGGTTTAGGCTGTGTTTCTGTTCTTGACTCTATAAACCAATCTATTAAATGATAAGCTAACAATTAATTTACATTAAAACAAGACTGCTATTTCTGTTACTGTAGAAGTTTTAGAATTAGTTGTATGTAAGTTAATGTGATTAAATTGGCTAGGAATATTTGATGTCATATCTATTTAATTTATTCTATTAGATTATTAAGTACCTATTCTATACCAGCCATTAGGCTAGCTGTTGGGAGCACAGCAATGAATTGAACCACAGTAGAATTAAGCTAGAGTAGAACACGTCTCTTCTGGAAGTTTATTCTAGAAAAGAGCCTTTCAAACAGTAATTACTTGTATCCTAACTTTTATGAAGAAAAAGAAAAAGGTGCCTTAAGATCAGGCAACAGGCTGGCTTAGCCCACTTGGTAAATAGTCTCTCCCTCAAAGGCTCAACCTCTTCAAACTGAAATCTGAGTACTTCTGGGGTTCCACAAAAGTTCCATAAACTGTGCTCAAAAAAATAATTTGAAGGAAATTCATCTCCAGAACCTCAACTTTCACTTGTACTCTTGTCTAAAACTGCCTGAAAACTCAGAATAACATTTCCTCCACCTTACAAAAGAAAGGCACACCTTTCTTCCTTCCCAAATGGTAGCATGATGCATTTAGGGTGCCAAACAAAGGGATAGTCTAAAATATTACTTTGAAAACTCAAGGCCCCTTAAACTCTGAGATCTTCTCCTGCCTGTGTTTCAGAAATTTTTGATAAGTTTGATGCTTAATGAAAGTAGATATATTCCTAATTCAGAACAGTCAAAGCAGTATGTAGTGGTGATACTGAATTGTTTCAATGTAATTGGAATGTTTTATCGGACTATAATTTTTTCAAGATGCATTTGATAAAACTCAGGAACACACTTTACTTGTGATGGTTAATACTGAGTATCAACTTGATTGGATTGAAGGATGCAAAGTATTGATCCTGGGGTATCTGTGAGGGTGTTGCCAAAGGAGATTAACATTTGAGCCGGTGGGCTAGGAAAGGCAGACCCACCCTTAATCTGGGTGGGCACCATCTAATCAGCTGCCAGCACAGCTAGAGTTTACAGCAGGCAGGAAAAAAAAACGTGAAAAGACTAGACTGGCCTAACCTCCCAGCCTACGTCTTTCTCCTGTGCTGGACCCTTCCTGACTTCAAATATTGGACTCCAAGTTCTTCAGTTTTGGGACTCAGACTGAGTCTCCTTGCTCCTCAGCTTGCAGACAGCCTATTGGGGGACCTTGGAATCATGTGACTTAATACTTAATAAATTCCTATATATATATATATATACACACACACATATATATATATATATATATATATATATATATATATATATCTCTTATTAGTTCTGTCCCTCTAGAGAACCCTGACTAATACATTTGTTTTCTTTCATATTTGATGTGCATTATCCAAAAAAACACATGTAAAGCCTATTTCATTAAATCATGTTATGTACTATGTATTCCACTTAGTTAATTCTCATCATATTCCATTTATACAATGTATAGTATTTTCTCTCTCCTATTAACAAATAGCTAAAATTATTTAAATACACAAAATAGATGTCACCTTTAAATAATAGGTTTTTATAAGTCATTTAAGGTAAATGTCACACAAAAAAGCTTGCAAACCCCTTTTCAGGGTTTCTCAAATTATAATTACATGTCTAATTAGATTTAATAAGGTCACTAAGGTGCTAGTGAATAAAGCTATCAGATTCCTATATCCTACCACTTACTATTGAATCAGAAATCTGATGGATCAGCATGCATACCGATGATTCTTATCCACATTAAGTTTGTGAATTTATATCCAAGTGATAACGGTTACTATGGTTTGGATGTTTGTTTACCCAAACCTCATGTTGAAATTTGATCCCAGAGTTGGAGGTCAGGTGTTAGTAATGTGAGTTTGAGTAATTCGGGTATATCCTTCGTGAAAAGATTAATAGCCTACTTCAGCAGTGAATGAGTTCTTGCTCTCTTAGTTTCCAGGAGAGCTGGTGCTTTCAAAGAGCCCTGCACATCCACCTTTTTTGTCTTACTTCTGCTCTCATAATGTGATCTCTGCTCTCATTTGCCTTCCAGTATAAGTGGAAGCAGCCTGAGTTCCTCAACAAAAGCAGATACTAGTGCCATGCTTTTTGTATAGCCTTGAAAACTGTAAAGTAAATAAATACCATTTCTTTACAAACTAGCTAACCTCAAGTAGTTCTTTATAGCAACACAAAAAAATGGACTAAGACAATGATCCTTTTAAGAGAGTTATATCCCATACTAATTCAAAGTCAACATGGTGTTTGATATAATCTTGTTGTAATAGTCTCTTGATGATAGACATCCAGCACCTAACACAGTGCCTAGCACATGTTGGAGTGTCAAGAGTTAATGACTGAAAGTGAATGGAACAAAGGTATATATCTCCTCCCAAAACATCAGGAGATTGAATATAAAGGACACATCTTCCTTCTAAAATGTGACAGATGCACTCTACAGTTAATGTTTGAGGGTTTTTTAAATGCAACCTATTTACCTCTTAGGCTAAATTGAATTTACAAATGGAATTATTGGTAATGAAGATATAGCAGGGTGCCTTCCAGATTCCTCTGCTCTGATCTTCAAATGAATAAGCACTGCAGATTAGCCAACCTTCTGAAAAGTTCTTAATTACGGAAACCAATAGTGTGCAGAATAACAGCCTGTGTGTTAACCTTGTTGACACAGTGTATAAATCTCATGTAGATAGCTTGTACAAAAGAATAAAAATGTTGTTCTAGTTTCTAAAGTGGTGTTTCCAAGGAATTATACTTCTAATGAAAATTGCTGCCATTGGATGTCTGTTCAAAGCTTTGGCTTACAAAGTAGAGATTTGAAAATATCAAACTTGCTTGATCTCTGAATGTTGTTTTCATTAATTAGGTGAATATGACAGTTCTCTCTTTACCCTAATCGGCCCCCTGGAGGAAATCACATTTTTGTTTGTCTAAACAGTACTTAATGACTACTCTAAAATTAGAGTTTCAGACCTTTAACTCTAGAGTGCAAAGCTCTACGTCCTTGACTCTGACGTTTATCATGAATATTAATTTCTGATCTTAAAGTCAAGCCATGAAATTTTTATATATTATCATACATTTCCCTTGACAATTTTTGTAATTGCCACAATTTCCTCATCAGTAAGAGTTGTTTGTGGCTCCCCTGGTCTAAGGAGGCTATAACTTTGGCAGCTTTGAATTCCCTCTTTTGTTTCAATGTGGAACTATCTACTTGTTTACTCTGAGCAGTAACTAGATCTCAGATCTTAAAAGAGCTATTGTTTTTATTGGTGCCTTTACACAGCAGAAGACTCGATATACTTTTTGTCATTACATGTTTTCATTGTTACCTTTGGGTTGACTTTCCTGTTAGGGGAGATTTATGTCCATCTTCAGATACTTTTCCTGCTAGTCACATAAAAATGTTATTTTCTGCCACATAGCTACCGTTTTCTTTAAAATTGATTTATTAGTAGTGTTTGATTATCAAATATCAGACTGTAAATATTCACATTGTGTATAATTATCCAACGTTAACATTATTTAGACAATATTCATGGAGATATATATATGTGTGTGTATATATATATATATAAACACATACTTTTTAATAAATGTAATTCAACTGAAATGTTATCTTCCGTTTGTACTTTCAACAAAGATTTATTCAACATCGACTACACATGAGGCCTGGATGATTTTCTGCACACAGGAATAAAAATAGACAAGACACAAATTGGCCTGAAGATGCCACAGTCAACCAAGAAAACAGACAGATTCATAAATAATTATCTGTATGGCAAATGTTGTTAGAAATATGGTGACAAAGAACTATTGCAACCAGAGAGACTCAGGGATGGATACACAGAAGACAGGTCTTTGAGGCTACACGAGATAGATCTTTCTTCACAGAGAAATTGAAAGGGCATTTTATTTTATACAGTAGGAGTGGCCCGCCATGGTGATTTAGGAAAAGAGCTTCAGAAGGGAAACGCAACAGATACATGTGGCTGGAGTGAAAAGTACAAAGTGGTGCATGGGAAGAAACAGAAGCTAGAAAGGAAACTTTTGGATAGATTTGGGAAGTACCCAAGAACAGAATCTCAGGTTCAGGTGTTTGATTTTTTTTTTTTCTTAGGACCTGAAGACAGTGATCCAGGACAGCTTAAATGTCATAAAGAAAATTATTCTTGATATTGAGTCATTCAGACAATTATCTAATGATTCCTTTATGAGAGTTCTTTTTGGCCAGGTGATGACCAAGAATCAAAGTCTCTGTTCCTAGGAATCTTGTAGTCTTTCAAGAGAGAAAGCTAAGTCACTCAACATTTAATGTCTAATATGACAGAGGTTACAACAGAGAAAAGAACAGAGTGTAATGGGCACATAGATGTGACGTGTAAATCAGAATAAAAATCAGTTAAGGCTTTTTGGAGATTTAAATATTGAGTTCTGATGCAGAAGTAAAACTTAGTTCGATGAAACAAGGAGATGAAAAAGGAGATTTGGAGGAGATCCTAGGTGGTAAGATAGTATATGACTACAATCATTATATATTCTTCTAATTGTCCATGACTAGAGTAAAGTTTCCATGACTTGGGTCATTTTTAGAGAAGTTGGAAAGGATCAGTTCATGGTCTTGTGTGCAAAACAAAAGAGCTGAAACTACACAAAAAGGTTCAGGGAGACAATGAAGAACTTTAATCAGATGGATGACAAAAATTGTATTTGAGTTTTGGGAGGTCATTTAGCAGCAGTGTGTGGGGATGTTGAATGGAGGGCTTGGAGAGCAGCATGTAACTACAGGGTTGTCTTAGAGTGGATTCCTCTAGAATCAAACCCCAAGGAAACATCACTAGAGGAATGGGGAAGTAAGATGTAGCAGAGAAGGGAAGCCAATAAAATATGCATTATAAAGCTGTTTTATCCCTTTTGGCAACTGGAAATTAGGTTCACTGGAAAACTCTGTGAGACAATGTAGACATACTCTCAGAGTTATACCCAAAGGGAGACAAAACTGGGTTGTTTTTCTACCAGCTCCCTATGTGTTCCTGATTGAGGCTTTCTTCTACTAGGAATCTTAGTTCTCTAGCATTTCTGGCTTGCCCTTCATGAAGACCAAGGTTGGTCTCAGGGCCAGATAAAAGCCATCAGACTGAGGGTGTCAAGTATTTGTAAGAAGCAGCCTTTATACAGTAGGCGTTTGGGTGGGGCACTGACATAATCAGCTGAAGAACTAACAAGGTGGGAGGTGTTGAGGGTCTGGACTTAGGTCATGATAGTGGTAATCCAGGGAAGTTCAGGAGTGCTACTAGGCCATTGTTTTAATAAGATTTGACCATGTATTAAATGTTAGGGGTAAATTATGATTGATGACTTTCCAGAGAGTAGACAGATATTGATGATGTAAAATGTGTGTGTTTAACAATGTAAAAGTTTTAGTATAAATGTGAAACCTATATTAAAGTCTCTCTATAATTGTATCTAATATAGAAAAGCATTATAATACAGCAGTATAAAAACTCTCTAACCAGAAGACCTAGAGTACTTCCTGGATCTAGATTTCTAACAGCGCGAATCTTGGATGATACTATTAATCTCTCAGAGCATCTCATGAAAAAAATGGGAGTAAACATGAAAGAAGCTTTGCATATGTTACATAAACCAAAGTGTCAGTAAGCCTTGTACAAAATTTTAACTTTTAAATAGAAATTACATAAAGTATTTGGACCCTAAGACCTACCAAGTTGATTGTTATTAATGAATGAGTAAATCTAGTCAATCAAAGACCTTTTATTTTTCCCACACCTATATTTGAACAGATGCCAGTTAGTGAGCAACTTTTTTTGTTAATATCCGTATTTCATACTTAATGCACTAATTTTTTCTCTATCAAAAAAAACTGTCTTTGTTAAAACATTTCAATTAACTAAATTACTTAACTCTAATGCCTATTTTGAGGGAGTAATGTATTTGAGGGAGAATGAAATGTGTAATTTTATTTCTGCCTCATTAAACCTCCTCTGTGTCTAGGCCAACAAGAGTTTTCTCCTCCTCCACAGGCAAACACTTATTGGACACTTCATTGTGAGAAAATCCTCAGGTCGTTGGAGCTTGGTAGTGAGTTACGTACCTGCCCGTCCCCTCCAGTATATGTACTAATTATCTTATGGAAAATAACAATTTTCTTGTTTTTTTTTCCTCAAGAAAGCCTTGAGTCTCATCTAGAAGTCAGATGAGTGTCAGATTTCTTACTTCTCTTTGCTTCAATGGCAACTCTTTTTTTTCTGATTCTAAATAAATAGATTGTCATACCTACATGAATATCCACAGGGCCAACACTGCCCCTTTATTACTCAGGAAGTATTTATTTTTCAGCTTTCTCTTTCCTTTCTGGCCCTTTGAAATTCAAGCTTATTTAGGAATGAATTTTAATGAAATTGTTTTAAATACCTTTTAATCACATTAGCATACTTCTAGGAGAGCATTGAGTTTCTTCCTCAGATAATTCAAGTTGTCTTTTCTAAAATATGTACTTAAAATGGCTTTGGAAAAAGAGATGTATAATGTCCAGAATTTCTTTCAAAAGAATCAGGGTGTGGTTAGTGTGATGGGTAGGGATACAGATGAAATTAAATAAGCACTATGTTGATAAATTCTGAAGTTGGATGATGGTATATGGGAATTGTGTAGTGTTGCCTACTTTTGCATATGTTTGAAATTTTCCCTACACTTGAAAAGATTAGAGAAATTTAAAAATTAAAATGGTTCTCACAATTTTATTTTTGTAGCTTTTTTTTTTTTTTTTGAGACGAAGTTTTGCTCTTCTTGCCAAGGCTGGAGTGCAGTGGCGCAGTCTCGGCCCACTGAAACCTCTGCCTCCTGGGTTCAGGTGATTCTCCTGCCTTAGCCTCCCGAGTAGCTGGGATTACAGGTGTCTGCCACCATGCCTGGCTAATTTTTGTATTTTTAATAGAGACAGAGTTTCACCATGTTGGCCAGGCTGGTCTTGAACTCCTAATCTTGGGTGATCAGCCTGTCTCGGTCTCCCAAAGTGCTGGGATTACAGGCATGAGCCACCGTGTCCAGCTCTCGTAGCATTTTATCCCTTACATGATATAGGTTAGCTTTGGCTTTATAATAAACCATTCCAAAAGCCAGTAGGTTAAGACAATAAGCAAATTTTGATCATGAGTTTATAAATCAGCTGGACTTCCTTATGCATCTGCTGTTAACTATGGGTGAATAGAAAGTACTATTTATTTTGCCTGGAATCTCTCACATGTTTTGTGGCTATCTACATATACGCTAGTCTAGTATGGCCTCACTTGGTAAAACTGGGTTCTCCTCTACATGGTCTAATCTTTCACAGAGTAGCTCATGTTTTTATTTTATTTTTGTCTAGAGAGGCCATGTTCCAAGAAGAACAATATAACAAAATATAAGGATATGAAACTTCCTGATGTTTAGGCTCAGAACTGGCATACCATGTAAAATTCAGATGCATTCTGTTGATCAAAAAAGTCACAAAGGACCCCAGCTTCAAGGGTAGGAAAGCAGACTACTTACTCGTGGGAGGAGTTACAAAATCACATTGCACTGGGAGCATGGATACAAGGGGATCATGAATTGTGGCCCTCGATGCAACCCGTCTATCATATAAGCATGTACTACTTTTAAATCAATGACTACTCATATTCTGATAATTTACAAATTTGTATTTCGAAGCCACAACTCACTCTCCAGCTTTAGCCTGCCTACTGTTCACCTACTCTTAGATTTTCCACAGATATCTCACATTCAAAGGCTAGAGTGTATTACTTCTTCCCTAAAACCTTCCATTCTTCAGGGCCTGTGTGTGTACAACCAATGTCCTTACCATTTATCCATTCAACTATTCGTCCCCCTACCCATTATTTAATACAAGGAGTACTTATTGAATGTCTATGCTGCTCACTGTGCTAATCATTGAAGAACCTAGGGTGAGCAAAAACACACACAGCCATTGCCTTCATAGAACTCATAGAGAAATGGGCAAGAAACCCAATGAGAAATCACACAAATAAATGTAAAATTGCAAAAATAACAACTGTTAAAGAGGAAAGATACACGATTTTATGTGAGATTATAACCAGCTGGTATTTACTTGATGATTTGAGAAATCAGGGGAGGCTTATTTGAGTTTGTGGTGATTTAACTGAGATCAAACTTTGATCTTGGTGTGTGGAGACGTATAACATAAACCTCAATTAACCCATGGTAGATCTGTAGCTTGAGTGAAAAAAATGAATCTTTATTATTTAAAAAGTCATGACAGTTTTGTTATCTATCCTGATGAACATTCATAGGGTTATGATGGGTTATCCTTATATATCTTGAGAACACCAAGGACAATGGCAGAGCTTGGAGTGAGAAGGAAATCCATAAACCTGACAGCAAACCTTCCTGGAATCAGAATAGACATAAAAATGCACGAGAGGGCAAAAGAGTTATGGAACCAACTGGTATGCATTTCAAAACATCAGTATTGTGGAGAAGAGAATTGATGAATTATTATTTAGGAGCTGTAATAGGAAGGAAGAATATCAACCCCAGTCTCTATCTCTGAAATGCAAAAAGTATGAGGAAGTAAATAAGCACCACCTGAGATAGCTGTAGGAGAAGCGATAATCACAGAGGAGCGCTAGGTTTTATTGGGTGAATACCAAGAAGAGAAGGGGATGCTGAGGATTTCGAGCGGTTATATAAGTATGGAAATATTGTATCAAAGGGTACAGTGAAAGAATTTGAGCCATGAGATGTGTGTGTGGGCACAGAATATGAATAAATAAATGAATGAATGAATAACAGAGCATTATGGAAATGCTAATGCAGTAAAAGTGTATGTATATGAGTGTGTTGTAGAGGGGATACTTACAGTTTTGGCATTGATTTGTTAAACTAAGGATGACAGACATCCTGAATTCAACCTTAATATCTCTTTAAGGAAGATGACTCACTTGGTTGGCGGTGATGGGAAACCTAGAGGCAAGAGAATCCATATACTTTTGATGGTGGTTTGATAGTAAACCAGATCTTCAGATCCGCAGTGTCCATTACTACCTACGTTGTAGTCTAATCTCTCATTAATTCTCACCTGTTTAATTCCCTCCAGTCCAGCTGTCAGACATTTTTATTCCTCTCTGCTTAGAAATTGATATTTATGGGAAGCTGGGCATGATGGCTCACACCCGTAATCCCAGCACTTTGGGAGGCCAAGGCAGGCAGATCACGAGGTCAGGAGATCGAGATCATCCTGGCCAACATGGTGAAACCCCATCTCTACTAAAAATACAGACATTAGCTGGGCGTGGTGGTGGGCGCCTGTAATCCCAGCTAGTTGGGAGGCTGAGGCAGGAGAATGACTTGAACCCAGGAGGCAGAGGTCGCGCTGAGCCAAGATTATGCCACTGTGCTCCAGCCTGGTGAGAGAGCAAGACTCTGTCTCAAGGAAAAAAAAAAAAATAGAAATCGATATTTATGGCCAGGTGCAGTGGCTCACACCTATAATCCCAGTACTTTGGGAGGCTGAGGTGGGCGGATCACAAGGTCAGGAGTTCGAGACCAGCCTGGCCAATATGGTAAAACCCTGTCTCTACTAAAAATACAATAATTAGCTGGGGGTTGTGGTGCATGCCTGTAGTCCCAGCTGCTTGGGAGGCTGAGGCAGAAGAATCGCTTAAACTCGGGAGGCAGAGGTTGCAGTGAGCCGAGATCACACCACTGCACTCCAGCCTGGGTGACAGAGTGAGACTCCATCTCAAATAAAAAAAAGATCTAGATAATATTTAAACTGTGTTATAGCACAAAAGTGCTTTACCGTCTCTCCTGTAGCTGCTACTTTAGTGTCCCTTCAAGGCACTTTCCCCTACTCATCTTTCATGTCAGCAACAGAACTATTTTAATTTTTTAAAGCTTTCTTGTTTCATACTGTTGTAATGGTGTCTGTGCTATTCAGTCTATCTGGAACCTCCATCCTAACCTCTTTATCTGGTTAACTCCTCTCCAAAGGAATTAATGACTGAATTAATGATGCCGCATATGTTTTTCTAATGTTCTTTTGAAGTAACTCAATTGACTTTGAAGGTTTCAGAAACCCCTTGTCAAGTACTGATCAAGCAGCTTATTTCACTGCATATTTTTTAAAATTATTTATTCTGTAGTTTTGGAAGTCATAACTTTATTTCCTTTGAAAATGTTCAATATTTATGAATAAAATTATGAAGATAATCATGTAAAAACAGATTAATAAATTTGAATACATTTTAATGAGATGATGAAAAAATGACAGGAGTTATCAAAATTCATAACAGCAGAGAAAAGAGAAACTACAGGAAGTGTCAATTGGAACTAAGACAGAACTATACATAGCATAAATGGGAAATGTAAGAATGTAAAATACGTGTACTTGAAGAAACTGAACACAGTTGCAAAAGTTTATTTTGATAAGTGGAAAACATTGTCATCATTTGTACATTTTTTCCCTTAATAGAAAGCTTCTTAACTTATATCTAGGCACTCATTGCACTGAATATAAGATACCCAATATTGTAAGAGACACAGTCAATATCTGTTCTAATAAACTATGACACAATGCTTTCTTATAGCCATCGTAAAAGATATACCCAATTTTGGAGATGGTAAAATACACGCAAAATGCACATCTTAGAATTGATGAAATCTAGAAATTCATGAAAAAAGTCAAGTAACTTAGTTATTGCATACATGGTATTAGAAAACTGCCAAAGGAAATTTTTTAAATCTTTAGAAAGAAAATTATCAATACTGCTTGATCATATTGGATATGTCTTTTTAGGAGGACACAAATATTCAGCCTCAAACACTCTCTGAGACTGTTTTCATCAAGATTCTTTCAGTTGCAAGTGACAGAAAACCGAGATCAAGGAATGATTAAGCATAGAAAGGGATTTTTTTTGATTCACAAACTGAAAAGTCCAAGGATAGCCTGGCTTTTAGGCATGTCTGGATTTACATTAGAGGTTCATATGATGACTACTGAAACATTCTCTTTTTTTTCCACCTCTTTCCTTGGCGTTGGCTTTATTCTTAGGTAGGCAAAGATGACCCCTGTCTCCTTTAGTCTTAGATTCTACTGTCTTAGCCACTAGAGTCAGAAAAAGACATCATGCATTCCTAAATTTCCAACAAAAATCCCAAGTGTGGCTCTCATTGGCCTTATATGTCCATCCCTGAACCAATCACGGTGGCCAGTGTGATAGAATATTCAGATTGAACAGTTATCAGGCATAAGAACCTGAGAGAATCAGTTCCACTTGAACTACATGCTAATAACAAAAGAAGGGGGAAAATGTTGGACAAGGAAAAACAGTAGAGGAGCCCAATACTAACTAAGTAGGATTAATTTCTTAAATCTGCAAATTGGGAGAAGATACCAAACTTTTAGGACTGCTGTGAAACACAGTTAATCAATATGTGTTAATATACTGAATTGCACTCATGTGACTCAATTATTTATTACACACCACATACCCCTATATTGCAAAATTCTAATTTCATAAGGATCTGCCCTTGACTTCACTGCTCCCTACTGTGGCGATTATACATCCCCCTTTGTAGCCTACAATAGAAATGATCGATAGAAAGCATTGTCCAAGCGTCTTGGCTCTCCTCATGCAAGATATTAATTAATGAGACCTCAACAAGGATGAGATCTTGTTAACCTCAACAAGGATAACTCTTCCGAAGGGACATCTTCTGGGTCTCCCCAAAGGAGAAATCAATGCCCCCTAACTGATTTGAATGCAGAAGCCACTAGGGTCTCAGGAATTCCCCCCACTGAAATGCAAATTGACCTAGCAAGTGCTTTATCTTAAACACCAGCAAATGCTCAGTTATTACTTAGCACTGCAGCTGGAATTATCAAAAGTTGCAGTTTTATTGCCCCGTAGGACATTAGTCAATATTGTATCTAACTTTGCAATCTTATTCTATCTCTTTTGGTCAAAGCGATATTGCACCAGGCATTTTTTAAAAATGGCAAGGAACACTTTATTCAAAGCTATTGTAATATCAGTTAAGACTATTGCAAAAGGGGCAAGAGAGTATACTCAACTTTATTGAAACAAAAGGCGGGAGAGGTTTTAAGCCTTAGGGTGAGCTAGAGGAAAAGCACTGGAAGATAGTAGGGGGGAAAGTCGGTCAAGGTGATTGGGCTTATCAAAATTAGATTCCAACCGTCCCACAGAGACTGAGAAATGAGGATGTTATCTTTCTTGATGATTGGATTTCAAAAGAATGGCTTCCAGGTACTTGAGAAAGACATTCCAGTGATGTAGAAGATTTACATCTAAAAGGGACAGAGAATACATTTAAAATGGAAAGTTTTCTAAAATAACTGCTCAGAAAAAAGGGCGGGGTTGGGCTCAGTGGCTCACACCTGTAATCCCAGCACTTTGGGGAGTCCAAGGCTAGTGGATCACCTGAGGTCAGGAGTTCGAGACCAGCCTGACCAATATGGTGAAACCCATCTCCATTGAAAATACAAAAATTAGCCGGACATGGTGATGGGCGCCTGCAACCCCAACTACTCGGGAAGCTGAGGCAGGAGAATCGCTTGAGCACGGGAGGCGGAGGTTGCAATGAGCTGAGATCACGCCATTGCATTCCAGCCTGGGCAACAGAGGGAGACTCTGTTCCAAAAAAAAAAAAAAAGTCGGGGGCTTATTAAGGAAAGAATCCTAGTCTTTGGCTTTCTGTTTGGGCCAACTTTGTCATCCTTGTAATTCCTTCTAAAGCTTTGGCATGTTCTCACACTATAATCGTATGAAGTTCATGGCTTTACATTTATAAAAATTATATTTTATCTTCTTTTCTCTTATACTAGTTGGTGGAACAAGCAGAAATCAAAGACGCTGAAACCAGAAAACACAACATAGCAAAAGAGGAAAAAAAAAAAAGACATTAAAACACAAATTTTGAAAGGGCAAAAGAATAATTTTTGGAATCTGACTAATGAGACAGTATGGGGAAGGCTAATGGGGTAAGGAGAAGAATAAATGGAAATAATGGTCTTTGGAATGTGAACATTAACATAATGGAGAGCAATGAATAAGAAGTATGACAATGTTAAGTATTTTATGTCATTGTCCCAAGAGGTGCTCAGTTGAGAAATCACACACACACAAAATTTAATTATAAGAAAAATATGTGGTAGCAAAATAATGGGAAAACTCAGAAGAGTCAGAGAATAAACCGTTTATTACCACCTCCTAAGTAGCTTTGAATCCTCTTTCTAAATTTTCTTTGTAAATTCAAAAGTTAAATTGAATTTTGCTTCAGACATAAAATGAAACTTGGAGCATTTATTTCTGTATTGCCAGGAGAAATATTTACCTTGATCTATTTAAATTCTTCTAGGCATTCCTAGTTATTCAATTTTATAAACATCCTCTTCTTTGACGTTATTCTAAGTTTATTGTTTCATTGTCTGAGAAAATGAACTAAAAATCTTATCTCCATTTCCTAAATTGGTATTTTTTTCCCCATGAAATTTCTAGAACCATCCAAATGACTGGATTAAAATAAAGTATGGCAAATTGCCTTTTAGAATGACTCTTCCCAATTAGAAATTGCCAAAAGTAGAGATCAAAGCAGTATACAATGGTTTTAAACTAGCTCATAAAACATCTTCCATGAGCTAGTTATATAAAGATTTTTGTTATGATTACTTTTATAATTATTCTTACCAAATTCCAACCATAAAAGATATTTTGTACATAATAGGTACTCAATAAATGAACATTACATTTGAAAAGCAATGATCTGCTTTATTTTCAGTCTAAATGGAATCAATATGAATTAAGCAGTAAAGAATATGGCAGAGTTGCATTACAATTTGCAGTCCAAAAATTATTGAGTAATCTCAGGAACAATGTACTCTACCAGGGCTTTCCAAAGATCGTTTTCAGGAATACTAGCCTGTCTATATGCTGCTGAAGCGAGCACAGGAATACTAGCCTGTCTAGATCAGTGCAGTTAACACAACCCAACAGATCTTTGTGCTTGATGATGAAAATATTCTGTATCTCTGCTGTTCAATACAATAGACAATAACTATATGTGGTTATCAGGCACCTGAGATGTGACTAGTGCAACTGAATAACAATTTTTTTTCATAGAAATTAATGTAAATAGCCATAAGTTGCTAGTGGCTACAGTACTGGAAATCATAGCTGCACTTTGTTCCTCAAGAACAAATAAAAAATTTTATTTTACTTTAAAGAACAAAATTTTGTCTAACGTAGCATTTCCCAAATGTAATTCATCGAGAATTTCCTCCTTCTGCTTTGAGAAGAACATTAGGGTACACTTTTCAAAATTTTTACGTCATTAATAAAAAGGAATTAGTTGTTTAAGGCCATTTACACATGATTCCTTATTTAATTTGCTGATTCATTTATGTATCCACTCAATTAACATCTAATGAGCTAGGGGCTTGGCAATGTTGAGATACAGTTTTGTTCATTGTTGAGTTATGTCTAATGGGATAGGCAGATTAATCAAGAGATAATTGCACACAGTTTGGTAAGTTCTAAGAAACACAGAGGACTGTGGGAATACAGAGGTGGGCACAGAATCAAAATTTGTCATGGGGAAACTTTCCAGAGGGAGAATGGAGGACAAGTAGGACATTGTCTGGTTAAAAGGAAGGCCTCAGCCAGGCTCGGTGGCTCACGCCTGTAATCCCTGCACTTTGCGAGGCCGAGGAGGGTGGGTCAGCTGAGGTCAGTAGTTCAAGACCAGCCTGGCCAACATGATGAAACCCCGTCTGTAGTTTAAAAAAAAAAAAAAAAAAATAGTTAGGTGTAGTGGTTTGTGCCTGTAATCTCAGCTACTCAGGAGGCTGAGGCAGGAGAATCACTTGAACCTGGGAGGCGGAGGTTGCAGTCAGCCGAGATCGCACCACTGCACTCCAGCCTGGGCAACAAGAGCAAAACTCCCTCTAAAAAAAAGGGGGGGGCGGGGCACCTTTGCATTTTTATTTCTCTTATTCCCCTCCCCAGGGTTTGACACTTAGTCTGTGCTATTCAAGCTAAGTCCTTCAATCACAACTATGCCTAGATCCTTGTGGGTTGCTTATTTATACCTTTAAACAAAAAGAAATTCGTCTGATTTTTACAGATTGATTTGAGAATTAGATGCCGTTAATAGTCTCTATTTCCTTTTTGCCACCCCAACCACTTTTTTGGTTCTAACTTCTTCATACTCCAATGTGCACCACATAAACAGAGGCTGATATGGTTTGGCTCTGTGTTCCCACCTAGATCTCATCTTGAATTGTACTCCCATAATTCCCACGTGTCGTGAGAGGGACCGGTGGAAGATAATGGAATCATGGGGGTGGTTTCTCCTGTACTGTTCTGGTGGTAGTGAATAAGTCTGATGAGATCTGATGGTTTCATAAGGGGTTTCTGCTTTTGCTTCTTTCTTATTCTCTCTTGCCACCATGTAAGAAGTGCCTTTCACCTTCTTCCATAATTATGAGGCCTCCCCAGCCAGGTGGAACTGTGAGTCCATTAAACCTATTTTTCTTCCCAGTCTCAGGTATGTATTTATTAGCAGCGTGAAGAAGGACTAATACAGAGGCCAATTCGTACTTTAAAGGTATTAAGGCTAATTATAGTCAAGAGATTAGAAGTCATAATATAAATATTAACCACAGAGAGGTTTAAATTTTTCTGTATAATCTACAATCTTCTCAAAATAGCCTTCAGAATTTTGTCCTGAGAGCAGGAACGGGCCTTTCATGTTTTAATCCTCAAAAAAAAACGCATACAAGCCTGCGTGTGTGTGCGTGCACACACGCATTCTCACACTCATAATCTGTCTTTTCTCAACTTCGACAACTGTCCAACTGATCTCTCTGTACGTTCCTTTCTATTTTAATCAAATCTCCTCAAAATAAATAAGGGATATTCTAAAATGTAAATCTCATTAAGCCCTCCCCCAGATGATACTCTTCAGGAGTTTCCTCAATTTCCTTCAAAATACAGTCTATGGCCATTGGAGTAGTTTAAAATTCGCTGTATAATCTAGTCCACGTTTATTCCTCTAACCGAAGAGCCAACAATTCTAGAACAGTGTCTAGCATGTAATAAATACCCAGTAAGTGTTGGCTTTTGTTTTAGGAAATCGTTCTCTGTCCAGGAAGCCTAAAAAGGTGTCAAACCATAATATTAAGGAAGCAATGCATAGTGCAGCAAATGCACAAAAGAGAAACAAGTCCCATAAATGTTACTGAAAGCTCACCATTCATGACAACACTAATCTCCTCCCCCAACTCTGCCCTCACCCTTCATTCTTTGAGGCTTCAAAGGATGAAGTTTATCCATTCATATCAAAACCTTCCGTTTTCACATATCAATGCACATTTAAAATAATCTTGTAGACACTGTTTTCTCCTTAAGAGTCTGAGCGTTAGGAAACAATTCTGTAAATATTAAAAACACAGGTATTGTAAGACCTATTCGAATCTTACAAACTAATTTTGTTTTACTAACCAAGACAGTGTAGGATAGTTACACAAACCCAGGTCTAGTAAGGAATTCATTTGTGATTGTGGCATTGAGTGCCAATAATTAGTGTAAATTGTTACTTTCTCAAAACAACCGCCATAATAGCCTGTTGATTAAGCAAGGCTGAGTTTATTACATAGTGCAGTAATAAAAATCAACACTTGACAGGGTCTTAGGTCTCTTTGGTCTCTGAAGACAGAGGTTGAAGGTAGATTTTTTTTTAAATAGAGTTTTGGGGGAGTCTAGGTTCAAGTGGTTTAAAGAAGGTCTTTGAATGCAGAGATTTGATTGAAATTAGGCAAAATCCAAGATATAATAGACAAGAGTTGGTGGACCCAGTGAGTCCAGATTCTTAGAATAAGTCTTGATGAATAAATAGCTGTTGAATAAGGGAGTTCATCATGTTAACAATCCATTGTCCCATGAAAGGGAGCTTTTTCTCCAAATAAACAACTTATTGTCTTAAAATGGAGCTACTTGATCACTGTGTAGTTCAGGTAAATGCAGTTTCTGGAATTTCCCGATGCTGTATGTTAGTTTACAATATTAGTTCCTGGGAGAATGTTTTGTGGAACAAAATGCAAAGTTATATTGATGTAGGGGCCTTGATAATTAAGTTGAGTGACAACCTCTCTGAGTTTCCTCAATTGTAAAATGGGGATACTAGTGGCACCTTTTACTTTTGGTTGTTTTGAGGATTTAGTGAAATAATGTGCATAAAGTCCTCAGCAGGATACTTGGCACTTAGTACGAGTACAATGACTGTTAAATATCTTTTTCAACTACTTTCAAAGTAGTTACTCTTAAAGTATCGACTCATTTTTTCATCCACTCATTCTAAAACATCCACCAAAATATTATATGCCATGTTCTTTGCCGTGTATTAGGAACACAGGGAGGAAAGAACCATGTATTCAGTAACTTGTACTTACAGACATGTTACCCTATTACTGGAGACTGTTTTGGTAAAAATAGGAATGTCATGCTGAGGCAGCTCAGGGGAGGTAGGAAAGTCTAAAAACCTGTCCTAATGAAGCTGATGCTTGACCTGGACCTTAAAGGATGAGGAATAATCCATTAGTCAGCCAAGGGGCCGATCATTCCAAGCTAAGGGAAAACTATGTACAAAGGCCAGAAACTATTAATTTCCATGCTGGGTTCCAGATATAAAGGAGAAATCTGTGTGATTTCACATAAAGGGTCAGATGGATCAGCAGAAGATGAGTTTGGAGAATAAAAATAATAATTAATAGAATTCAATATATAATAAGAATATTCAGTGTTTATAACAAACGGGATAATCCCAACCAGAGGATTAAAGGTTTTTTTTCTATCAAGGTGTGGAGCTGGGGTCCTATCTTACACAGTTTAGTCATTCTCAAATATTTTTATACACCAGAAAAACATGGAAAGACTTAAAATTGTCTCCATCTTGTTCAAACCTTGCAAAGATTCCGATTTAATTGATCTGGGAAGGAGCCTGGGAGTCTATATTTTTTTATTTTTGTGTGTGTTTTATTTGTTTAATGCTCTCCTAGTAATACTAATATATAAGTGGGACAGAAAGCTGCCTGTAGTAAGCAGTCACAACTCAATACCAGTAGTTAGAAGCCCAAAATGAATCATTTAAGCAATATTCTTAAGGTCCACGTGCAAAATTCTGTAAACTAGGAGTCAATAGAAGTTATAGAAGGTAATGTTAGCATCAGTGAGACGTTGAATTAGGACAGTGAGTTTTCAGTTATTTCTGCTTATCTGGGACTTGCTTTCTGTGAAGAAAAGGAAAGAGCATATTCAGATATTCCCAATGATAATGGAGTCATAGTCTCAGGCTAAGATAGTGGGCATGAGATGAGATGGACTCAAAAGACAGAAGTAGATCTTGGGATAAATTAGGGTATTGGGATGGAGAAGAAGGAGAGAGCTCAAAGAACAATCCAAAGGTTTTTAGCTATAGGGGCAGAAGCAGTAGGTCTAGGATGTAGATAAAGAACTAATTTAAAGTGTTGACTATAGGCAGCTTTCCAATAAACCTTGGCTAATACCTGAGCCATTACTTCTTTCACAGCCCCAGGCACAACTGTGCGATTCCCTCACTTTCTGAAACATTTTAACAGTCTCCTCTTTTGTGTATGACCCCAGTGCCCTCAGGCCACTCCCGGACTGCTTTCTTGGTTTCAAAACATGTCCTCTACTTTTCTAAGTATTGGTTTTAGAGTAGACTGAATTGAGAAATGCGCTATAGGGAGCATCCCAGAATCACAGAAAATGACCATGGTTATGAACTATCACTGATGAACATTTTAGGCAAAAGTGGTCAGTTTTGAAGATGACTTCAAGGTCAGCCAAACTTCCCTTTTTCCTCATTGCCAAAGGTCCTGAGGAACATTATGAAAAATAAAGAATAAAGGCAGGTGGAAAGCCCAAACATACGTATTTTTATTTGTGATATTGAATTATAAAGTGAGAATTACTAGTCTGTGTTGATGGCAAAACCAGACTCTGTAAAATGTTTTAAAGAACTTTATTCTGAGCCAGTATGAATGATCGACGCCTGGGGCACACTGTTTCAAGAGGTCCTGAGAAAGTATGCCTGTGGCAGTCAGATTACAGTTTGGTTTTACACATTTTAGGAAGGCAGGAGCTTTAGGCAAAGACATAAATCAATATATGGAAGGTACACGTTGGTGAGGCCCAAGAAGGTGAGTTATCTTGAAGCAGGGGCTTACGGGTCATAGGTGGATTCAGAGATTCTTTAATTTGTGATTGGTTAAAGAAGTAAAGGTTTGTCTAAAAATTTGGAGTCGGCAGGAAGGAATGTTTTAAGTTAAGATAAGGAAGGCTGTTAATCAATACACTGGGTCAGAGTGACCTGTAGGGGTGTGCGATTTACCCTTTGTCTGACATGGCCTTAGGTCCTGTTTATAATTTGGTATCTTAATGTCACAGAGTCCATTTTGTTAGTCTTTGCTCTCTATTTTACAGTAACATTAATGCTGGTCAGTTGTGCCTAAACTCCAAAAGGGAGAGGGTATAAAAAAGTGTGTCTGACCTCCCTTCTTGTCATGGCCAGGAATTGAGTTTTTAAGGTTTTTCTGGGGTCTCAGTGACTAAGAGAGGGTCTGTTCCATTTGCGATGGGCTAAGGATTTTATTTTTAGTTTACAGCAGGATCAATGATTGTGTTTCCTAAGGAACCTAATTCTAGAAGTCCTTCAATTCTCCCCAAATATTTTGGGCCCTTGTGGCACAATTGCTGAAACCCTGACTCCAAATTTGGGAGAAGGATAACATCGCTGCCAGCTTTTTACTGGTATCAAGAAAAATGCCAGAAAATATGCAACATATGTTGCCATTTTGTCAAAAGCAGCCATGTTAACATGACAATGAAAGCAAGTTCGTTTTGGATTTCTTTTTAATCCCTGGAAGGTCAGAGGGCCAAAGTTTTCTAGTAATTCACCTAGGAAATTAACCATCTTTGGCTTTTCTTACTATTTTAATTTACAATTATGATTTATAGATAAACGTTGGTTGGAAAGTATTTTTACACATAATGGCTTTTTTAGAATAGCATCTACAGATACATGACAGAAGGATAAAAACTGTAACTGTGACAGCAATTTCAATCAGAAATAAAAACCTTAAGGAGCTTCATAAAATTTACCAAAATTTATGCTTCTGATGTCATGGTATGTATTTGTTGATTTGTTTCTTCCCTGAGGGATTAGTAGTGAATATGTAAGTAAAAAAGGGCATGATTACACATTAAATACAATATGTCTTCTGGGAAAGTGGAGAAATCTTTCAGCCTTAGTGGCATTCACGTCTGCGTGGCTGTGTATGTGGATGTGTGAATTTATTGGACAAAAATGATACCACTTCTATTTGCATGATATTGTAAAGATTTTTTCTTTCCCATATATTCTCTCTTTTTGGTCTCCTGATAATCCTGTAAGGTAACATTAATATATGTGATACACTTAATGAAACTCTTTGACAGGCAGCAACATATTTGAGAAAACAAGCTTGGGAAGTCTGCAATATTATCTTCATCTAAATAATGAGAAAAATGAATCTCAAATAGGGTAAGTGATCTACCAACCAGCACCCAGCTCTCCGAGATAGAACTGATCCCCAAAACGAAGTCTTGTTATCCCAGTACTGTGCTTGATTCATAGAAAATGTTCAACAAATATCTGAAATTTAATTCATAGTTTGTGTAGGTACAGCATGCAACTCCCACAAGGAATTTTGGCTTTCTCTTTTAAATGTGGACTTTATATGCCAAGAGAAATTTTCTTTGTGGCTGAATGTTTTTCAGGAAGAGATTACTCAACTAATTTGAACCATATTGACATATCTGTAATTTATGGAAAAGTGCAACATAATACAGCATTTTAGAGGCTAGAGTCACGCTTGCTGAATACATATGCTGGGCATTATTTTGAAAGAAAGAAAACAGTTTAATACAAACTACATGAATTTGACGAGGCACTTTCCCTTTATTTCCATTAGTATAAATCTGCCTATATCTGATAATTGTTGGTGGGCATGAAGTAAAAGGAAATTATCCCCCTTTCTGTAGGTTGTCTGTAAAGAAATAAAGCAAAAGGGAATTAGTACAAAATAATAACAGTAATCTAAGCAGACATAGAGTTCAGTGTTTGTTTTATTTCACAGAAAGATGCCTGTGCAACTTGTATAACAAATTGGTAGGCTAAAAGAATAACCTCATGTAAATGAAGAATGTAATTACCATTTTCACAGTTTTGGTACATGTTGGAAATGTCATTTCAATCAGGGCTAATCATAATATGACAGGAATAACTGTGATACCATAAGTGATAATGTTATGCTGCTCACTTTTTCTAAATTTGGTGGCAAAATATGCAAAGATAAAACTTTCAAAGAGCCAGTAAAACATGTTCAAGAATTTTCCCACTTTAAAAAATATTTTCAGGGAAATACTCATCATTATAGATCAACAATTATTTTGATAACTCAATTGTTTTTAAATTAACCCCGTTTTAGTATTTTGGTCATCTTTTATGGCCAATTATAAAAGAAAAGTATCCATTTTTAAGTGACAATAAGTATTTGATATTTTACTTTTTCCACATACACATTCCTATGTTTCATATGGCATATATGTATATTTTACATATATTCCACATTTAATCTATACATATTAGACACACAGATACACACATACATATTCTATCTATCTATCCATCTATCTATCTATCTTTCTATTTATCTATAGTTGAGATAAGGTCTTACTCTGACAGCCAGGCTGGAGTGCAGTGGCAGGATCACAGCTCACAGCAGACTCCATCTCCCAGGCTCAAATGATCCTCTCACCTCAGTCTCCCAAGTAGCTAGAACTACAGGTGCACCCCACTGCACCTAGATAATTTTTAAATTATTTTTATAGAGACAGGGTCTCACTGTGTTGCCCAAACTGTCCCCTAACTCCTGGGCTTAAGCAATCCTCCTACCTCAGCCTCCCAAATTGCTGGGATTAGAGACATAAGTCACCATGCCTGGCCACATGTGATATTTTGTATGCATCTATCTGTCTGTCTATCTGTCTATCTATCTATCCATCAATCCATCTATCGATCTAAAAATTTATAATTTTCTAAATGTTGTCTCTCATTTTTTTCCCATACATGGGCTTCTTATTAATAATAAATAATGTAGTTAAAAACAACAACCTAAGAACTTCAGCATAAAGCTCAATGGGTGTTCCCATTCATTGCATTGTGAAGTTGATATGAATGCCATTTTGATGCTACCTCATTTTCTGGCTCCTGATGAAGAAACAGATTAATGACAAATTCCATTCATTATTAATTTTTGTGGTTCTCGTGAGGTTCATGGCATTTTAATTTAATTTTATTTTGTGTTACTTTTCTAATGCACTTCTTTATGGACAAGTCAACAAATGGTTTCTTAAAAGTACCTTTCTACTGGGAAGTTGCAATAAATACAAATAACTAACTGTTGCTGTGTGGATACAGCCCCCAAACGGGAGACAGCTGGGGAGTCAGGAGAGTGCAGAAGAGAGGAAGAAGTATGATTAGTATTTTGTTCTTGTTCATAATTTTTGGTGTTGAGTACAAAGTTGGACACAAGACATAAATAAATGCATTGATTTTGAAAACTTTAAATAAAGGTATCTTATTCTGTGGTTCAAGAACCACTGGAAATGTAGAGATCATCCAAATGTCCTGATATTTGATGCAAATTTTTATTTCTATGTGCATATGTAGATTTTTATGGGGAAAGGATACACATCATTATTCAGATTTTCCTCAACATGTAAGACCAGCAAATAGGTTCAGGACCACTGCCTTATCTATTAATTATATTCAGGTCCAAATGGGAAAAAGACATTTCTAGGAAACAAGAATATAAATGCCTTAATCCATGAATTTACTTTTATTTATACAAGATATTACATAAAAGAATCTGAACCAAAGCATCTTCCAAAATAGTGTTATAAGAATGAATATTAGGCAGGGCACGGTTACTCATGCCCGTAATCCCAGCAATTTGGGAGATTGAGGCAGGTGAATCACCTGAGGTCAGGAGTTTGAGACCAGCCTGGCCAACATGGCAAAACCCCGTTTTTACTGAAAATACAAAAAAAATACCTGGGCGTGGTGGTATGTGCCTCTAATCCCAGGTACTTGGGAGGCTGAGGCAGGAGAGTAGCTTAAAGCCGGGAGGCTGAGGTTTTAGTGAGCCAAGATCATGCTGCTGCACTCTAGCCTGGGCGACAGAGTGAGACTCCATCTCAAAACCAAACAAAACAAAAAAAGAATGAATATTATAATATTATGTTATTTACTTAATTATAAGAATTAAAAATATATTTGGGCATATTTAGGGCCTCATAATAATGCATAGAGGAAATTGATATGATCCATTTTATGTTGAGTAACTCATGATCATTATTATTATTAACGTTACTGCTTACTACAAAAAATTAGGAAAATTCCTATTCTTATAAAAATTAAGAGTTGAATATGCTGTTAGGCCTAAACTACGTAATGTCTGCAAAGGTTATGGTCTTATGCATGATGATTTTTCTCATATATTAGTGTGAAAATAACAAGTTTCTAAGTTTTCCAAATAATGTAAAGGCTGAGGATTTTTAAGAGGTTTTGATTATACTCAGAGAGTGGAGAACTAAGTGATAGAAGACCAAGATAAGTGGTGATCTGCATTTTTTTAACTATTATGTGCAGTTGCTGCCACAAAATTGTTTTGTTCTTTCTAAAAGGTAGAGAGAGAATTTCGCCCCCAGACACAAAGCAAACGTCTTTCAAGAAGTGGTTTGAGAGGCTGGAGAGAAGCAGATTGGTTACTTGATTACTGAGAGGGCCATTAATAGGAGCTCATTTCTAGCTAAAGTGCTGACATCACTTTGAAGCCATTTACAATTGTTAAAAGGAAGCAACCCTTTAGTATAAATAATGAGCCTGTTAAAATGAAGTGCATTGGCAGATATTCATAACAGCAGATACAGGAGGAGCTGTAATTCATTATAATTACTGTTTTTCATATGTTTGAAAAATGCAAATATATGTATGTATGTGTGTGTGTATGTGTGTGTAGTCACACAGTGATATTTTCTTTTAGTACATATAATTTAGAATTTTCGAAAGGAGATTTGCTCCTTTTATGTAGGTTAGATTATGTCACGTGTCTACTTTTGGAGGGAGTGATAAATTGAGGTTGAGGCAAATATTCCCTAAGTTTGGATTTAACAACCCAGAATCCTCTAGGATGTCACTCTATACTTTATTTGGCAACTTCTCTATGTGCGTATTTGAGGGACCCTTGCAGAAAAGGTATGTATGGACAAGACAAGATCCTTGCCTAGAAACAGAAAGAACAAATATGAGCAGAGGCATAAATCAAAACATAAGCAATACAAATCAGTGCTATTTTTTTTTTTTATTAAATAAGGCTTTCTGATTCATGATCTAACCTTTAAAAGTAGTTTCTGAAGTATATTCTCTGTTGTGAAACTTCATTCTTATAATAAAAATCATATTTTATGAAAAAAACCCTAATTTTCATTTATACTATGAAAAAATAAACTAAATAATGAGTTTTCACTATTAAAAAAGTAGCAGAAACCAAGTTCATGAAGTTGCTTTTTCTTCATATGTTCATTGCTTGTAGTCTTTCACAAGGATACGTATATTCCAAGTTCAACATCTTTCTTTCTTTCTTTCCTTTCTTTTCTGTCTTTCTGTCTTTCTCTCTCTCTCTCTTTTTTTTTTTTGATAGAGTTTCGCTCTTGTTGCCCAGGCCGGAGTGCAATGGCGCCAACTCGGCTCACTGCAACCTCTGCATCCTGGGTTCAAGTGGTTCTCCTGTCTCAGCCTCCTATGTAGCTGGGATTACAGGCATGCACCACCACGCGGACTAATTTTGTATTTTTAGTAGAGACGGGGTTTCTCCATGTTGGTCAGGCTGGTCTTGAACTCCCGACCTCAGGTGATCTGCCCGTCTCAGCCTCCCAAAGTGCTGGGATTACAGGCATGAGCCGCCATACCCGGCTAAGTTCAACATATTTCAAATTCAAAATACCTGTGTCACTTAGCTTTTGCTATGTAATAAAATACTCTAAAACTAAATGGCTTGAGACAATTAAGTTCACTGTTCTCGTAGGTGTTTCTTCTGGTCTAGGCTTGGCTCTCTCATGCATCTGTGGCTCAAGTATGGCTTTCCACAGTGTTTTAACCCTTCAAAGACTCAGGTTTTACAACCAAAACCAGAGTTCAAGGACAAGAACCTCATAACTGACTAAAAAATAAAAGTTATTCCTCAATGTTGTCTGAACTCATCTCTCTTACTAACCTCCCAAAGGAGAATTAAAAACTGGCCTACTTTCCTCAAGCTCCCTATTCAATCCTTCTCAACCTTTCCCTCTCCTTAGCCAATATCCTACCTGATATGTTTTTAAACATTTTAGACCCTCAGATATGAATGTTCTTGCCTTCCCTATACCCTAATGATAAATGTATTCATGAACCTCACGTTCTTTTCCCGGCTTTCTCAGAGGAGAGTCTCATCATCCACTTAAGAGATACCTATTTCACTTGCACCCTTGATTTTATCAATTCTTATTCTCTTTTAACTCTATGGTCATTTTCATCTTTTCCTCCCTACTGTAGAACTGCCATTTTATTTGTCTTCTTTTCTGAGCCGATCTTCTCAAGGGAGTAATCTCAATTCTCTATCTCCATGGCTTAATTTCCTACTTCATGCTAATCCACTGTAATTCAGTCTTTATTTGACATGGTGCAAAACCTATTATTTTTATAGTCAATGGTGACTTTTATATTGGTAAATCTAGTGAACATGTGCTAGTTTTTTGTTTTTTTAACTATGTCTCTCTTCTGCATTTGACACTGTTCATTACTCTGTCTTACAAAGTCTCTACACACTTGCCTCATTATAGTATTCTCTATTCTCTTTCCTTTGTGAGCACTGTCAACATCCTTCACAAGTTTCTCTTCCTGCAGTCACCTTTTAGATAGAGGTGCCACCATGCTTCTGTCCCACCCAGTTCCTTTACTCTTCTCATCCTGCACATCCTCTTGCTGTCTTCATTCCATCCCCAACCCTTGTATCTCCATCAGATACTTCTCTGGAGTGGTTCCATAGGGATGCCAAATGCACTACTTACCAACACATACTGAATATAATATATTTATATTATAATATGTAATATTATATATTATATTTTATAAATATATAATTTTTTAAATATATATAATATATATTATACATATGTGTGTGTGTGTATGTGTGTGTGTGTGTGTGTGTGTATATATATATATCCCCTTCTTCTTCAGCACAATATCCTGAAGAATCACATAGATTTGAAACAAAGGGGTCACTCTTGTTCCCCTACTTCCTCACTTTCCCATTCAATTAGTCATCAAGACTTGTACATTTTGACAATTAAGAATTTTCTTTTCTTCCATCCCCTTTCACCCCATCACAGTCCCCTATGACCACCTCTTAGTTCAAATATTTTGTACCTCTTGTTTACTGCCACAGCACACAACAGTTTCACATAACTTCACATTACACATACACTGTCATTCAAAAAAGGATAGCATTTTTGAATTTTGAAGCACGGCATACCTTTTAACGTGTCTCTAAGATTTGTTTTCTCATGAGTTCTTATGCAATCACATGTACTATTCTGCATTCCTGCTTGATACACTTGTGACTTATCTCATGTAGTAGTGGAAAGAGAGTGGTCCCTTTCCTTCCTATCATAAGGGTCACAGTTGACACCTCTATGTAATGAGAGAGAAGCCACACAAATTTATTTTATCGTAGTTTCATGTGACTTGGGAAGGAGCCTTCAGAATGAAGACCCCAAGATACAGGAAAGACTACCTTTTTATGCTTACGTTCCATGAAAGATGGACAGCTGTGTAGAACTGTGATTGGACAAAAAGGGTATGATCTAATACTAATAGACCGAGTGGGAGAAGTCAGCTAAGGCCTGTCTGTCCAGATTCTTCTTGACCTCTCTGTGCAGCATTCCTTCCTCCCAGCTATGGTGCAGGAACTCTCTCTGCTATGGGGGCATCTTTGACCTATTCTCAACAGGTACGTTAGAGAATTTCTTTATGGCCAGTTCTGACGCATAAAGGTAGGGGGTAAGTTATGGTAATATTTTTAGGTTTTTTGGCTGGCCTTGAGGAAAAACATTTCTGATTTCTATGACCAGTTTTAGGGAAGAGGGCTTTTAATTTCGATGACTATCCTCAGGGAAGAATAAGGGGTGAAAGAAAAAAGGGCAGGAGGGCAGAATTTTGCTTCTGAAATTGCCTCTGAGGACTTCACTTTGGGGTATTGCTTCCTGTGCCTCAATACAATCCATGTGATCAATTTTACGTTGTTGGTATTATTCAATGATATTTTAGATTTGTGAAATTCACTAGTTAGAACAAAGCTATTTAGTCTACATTAAAACATTTTAATAGATAGAATAGCTTACCATAGCTATTTTCAAAAAATTGTTATTATTGGGTTTAACATTTTTATATTTAGCTCTGTGTGGAATATCTTAATTATTTCTCGACTTTCTTCTCTCTCAGGTCACATCAGAAGTTATTCACTTGAACAGATTTTAGATTAATGTATTGATATTATGATCACCATGCATATCCATTAAATATTTTGATATTGACACTTAAAAAGAATAAAGTATACATATATGTCTCAATCATCCAGCTGATCCTTTCTAAGAAAGGGATGTGCATTTATTAATCATGTTTTTACCCACAGCACTTATTGTGACATTTGTCACATAGTAGGCTCTATATATGTTTTTAAATTAATGAAGCTATCAAAGATCACCAAGCAATATAATTTCAGAGGACAGATGAAGACTTTCACATCTTCATTTGTTCACACTCTGTATGCTTCCTTAGGCAGCTGTTTAAAGTTAATTGGCAAGAATTACCGCTCTCCTTTTCTCATACCTGTTTTGGATTCTAAACTTTGTTATTTTATTTTGCCATCTCTATTCGTTCTACTTACTTGAAAATTTTAAAATCACACATTATCTAAAATCAGGCAGTGTTTTAGTTGGTTGATACATTTCACAAGAAATTATTCCACCATTATGTTCTTCATGATTTAAATGCCTATTTGTCTACTTACTTGCACATTATTTGCAAGAATACCAATATCTCTTTGAAATCCTTATTTGTGAGTGTGTTAGTTCATTTGTGTTGCTCTAAAGGAATACCTGAGGCTGGGTAATTTATAAGAAAAAAAGTTTATTTTGGCTCACAGTTCTGCAGGCTGTACAAGAAGCATGGTGCTGGTATCTGCTCCAAGTGAGGGCCTCAGGAAGCTTATGATCATGACAGAAGGTAAAGGGGGAGCCAGTGCATCACGTGGTAAGAGAGGAAGAAAGAGGGAGAAAGAGTGGGGAGGTGCCACACTTTTAAACTACCAGATCTCGCATGAACTGAGAGTGAGGCCTCATTCATCATCATCCTGAGTACAGCACTTAGCCATTCATGAGGGATCTGCTTCCGTGACAATAACACCAACCACCAGGCCCCATCTCCAACATTAAAGATTATATTTCAGCATAAGATTTGGAGGGGACAAACATCCAAACTATCAGCAAGTATGTAGTTACATAGAAACACCAAAGCTGTTCTTTCTATTTTATTTGGTAGAGGTTAAGATAAGAGAATACGACAGTTTATTTCACTCAAGACATTGTATTAATTCATTGACATTTGTCTTTGAACAAAGAGGGTCATGTATATTCCTGCCTTATTCATGGTGAATTGGTTTGGATGTAATGGTACTTGTACAACCTGAGGTCTTACCAAAGATACTACCTCTCCAGTTCATTTTTATGTCTTTCCAAGGACTCTGAAACATTTTGTCCAAGGAGACAGTTTCTTACTGAATTTGAACTTACATCAAATAGAGGCAAAGTACTTAGCAGCCACTCCACTTTCAGCATAGGAAAATTATATAATTTATCTTGTGCAGTGTATGCATTGTTCTATTTAGAATCTATGTTTACCTTGTAAATGTACTTTTTTTTTTTTGAGATGGAGTCTCACTCTGTCACCCAGGCTGGAGTGCAGTGGCCGGATCTCAGCTCACTGCAAGCTCCGCCTCCCGGGTTTACGCCATTCTCCTGCCTCAGCCTCCCGAGTAGCTGGGACTACAGGCGCCCGCCACCTCGTCCGGCTAGTTTTTTGTATTTTTTAGTAGAGACGGGGTTTCACCGTGTTAGCCAGGATGGTCTCGATCTCCTGACCTCGTGATCCGCCCTTCTCGGCCTCCCAAAGTGCTGGGATTACAGGCTTGAGCCACCGCGCCCGGCCGTAAATGTACTTTTAATAATACCTGAAAAAGTAATATTGAAAATGCATTGTTCTATGCCATAGCCCTCATTATTTCAGTAAATGAAGAGCCGAAAAAGAGATAATCATTTATGTTTTAAATATCTATACTGACTTATTTGAAGAATAATATAGCCACCATTTATTATACCTTGGAAGTAGTGATTTTATAAACACTTTTTTCTTTGTTTTTTTTTTTTTTTTTTTTTTTTAATTTATTTATTATTATTATACTGTAAGTTGTAGGGTACATGTGCATAACGTGCAGGTTTGTTACATATGTATACTTGTGCCTTGTTGGTGTGCTGCACCCATCAACTCGTCATTTACATCAGGTATAACTCCCAATGCAATCCCTCCCCCCGCCCCCCTCCCCATGATAGGCCCCGGTGTGTGATGTTCCCCTTCCCGAGTCCAAGTGATCTCATTGTTCAGTTCCCACCTATGAGTGAGAACATGCGGTGTTTGGTTTTCTGTTCTTGTGATAGTTTGCTAAGAATGATGGATTCCAGCTGCATCCATGTCCCTACAAAGGACACAAACTCATCCTTTTTTATGGCTGCATAGTATTCCATGGTGTATATATGCCACATTTTCTTAATCCAATCTGTCACTGATGGACATTTGGGTTGATTCCAAGTCTTTGCTATTGTGAATAGTGCTGCAATAAACATACGTGTGCATGTGTCTTTATAGCAGCATAATTTATAATCCTTTGGGTATA